>NC_056728.1:1120569764-1120742264 GCF_019279795.1 Protopterus annectens
AAGCCTTATCTGCAAAGCCATGGAGAGGATCATAATGGACCTCATAAATAAAGACATAGGAATTTGCAGACTTTGGATCCATCCCAGTTTGGCTTTGTCAAAGGCAGATCATGCCTTCTAAACTTGGTTGACTTTTTCAAACAGTCACCAAAGCCATTGATGAGGAAAGGCAGTCCATACAGCCTACCTCGATCTGGCGAAGGCCTTCGATACAATACCCCACTCGGGTATCATTGAAAAACTCATCAGCTTAAATGTTAACCCATACATCACAAGATGGGTTGCAAACTGGCTGAGTGACAGAACCCACAGGGTCAGAGTTGCTGGCGCCATGTCAGACTCAAAGCCTGTCACAAGTGGTGTACCACAGGGCTCAGTCCTGGGCCCACTCTTGTTTGGCATCTACTTTTCCAGTACAAGCAAACACAGGAGGGTTATGGCTGACAAAGTTTGCAGATGACTGCAAACTGGCCATAGTAGAAAACACATCTGACACAGATATCCTTCAGAAGGGTCTCACAGAAATGGATAACTGGTGCCAGAGCCATGGCCTAAAGTTAAATGCCAAAAAATGCATAGTCATACCCTTCGAAAAACAAGGTTACCCCTAGCTACCAAATAGGTGGCAATCCACTGAGCACAGAAGAAGTTATCAGGGACCTGGGGACCCAGGTTGATAGTAGTCTGTCATTTGACACCCATGTAGCTAAAGTGGTTAGGAAGACCTTCTACATTGCCCACCTTATCATGAAGGGATTCTCATCTAGATCAAGGGAGGTCATAGTCTCCCTATACTCATCACTCATCAGACCAATGATTGAGTACAATGCCCCATTCGGAATGTATCTGACCCGACACTTGCAGCGGCTGGAGAGGCCACAAAGGTTCCTCACCAAAAGGATAAAGGGTCTCAAACATCTGTCCTATGCTGCCCAACTGAAAGAACTCCAGCTCTATTCAGTCGCTTACCGCTTGCTCAGAGGTGACCTTTGCCTAACATACAAGGCCATGTCAGACCCAGATTTGATGAATATGCTTCACCTCAAAAAATCTAGATCCGTCAGAGCCACAAGGGCGGGAGACTTAAACCTCGACACGGCTATTAATAGGACATGCTGGAGGGATAGATTCATCACCCAAAGACTCCCTATGCTGTGGAATAAAATCCCGGTATATGTGAGGCAGAGCACCTCGCTGGCCTTGTTCAAGAGAAATCTTGACCAATGGATGGGAGATCGCAGATATACCCCAGGGATTACCTCAGTGTCACTGCTCGACAGAGGCACAGCAAAATAATGGGTATAGTTCCCCATACTAAAGGGGTGGCGTAAGCCACAAAACTATGGGCTAGGCTTGTAAATGCCCTCGGGCAGATAGCCTAGTATGAACCTATGAACCTATGAACCTATGCTTTCCAAACCACCGGCAGGAAAGTACCAGTGGGAGAGATCTGCAAGGTCTACATTTAAACATGGATAACGGGGTCCCTTGTGGGACACCAAAAATTCACTTTACGTGTGAACCCTTGGTTATCGATGCGAGCAGGATGTAGGTGTACATGGAACAGTAGGTTGTGCAAATGTAATAATGCATGGGTTGACAAAACGTATGACATGTGTCCCGAGACAGGGCGAGTGGGCAATGTGTAGGGGTGTGCTCATACCCCAGCTGCGCTCACAGTAAGTATTTGTCATGAGTGCTGTAGAGGGGTGTCAGGTAGGTGAATCATGGGTATGCAATAATGGGCCTAAGTGTGCAGGTGCTGGTTGGCAGAGATGTAGTAGGCCCGCCCAGTGGAAGTAATTAATATTCCTATGTGGGCATAGCAGACGCCTATACCTCCCAAACCTGAAGAGCACATCTACTGGATAGTCTGTAAACCACTGGGGGAACACATAGGGACTATATCAGTGCCGTGTACCCGATTAGCATGGACGTCCATATTTATGAATCAGAATGTAACAAAGTCCAAATAAACACTTCCAGAACTAGTGATATTAGGTGGACAGGTGGTGGAATACATATAATGACTGATGACATGTTTGAGTCATAAACAGCATGTACCTCGACAAACGTAAATGAATACATATGCCCTGTGACTGTCAATGTGTCCGGTTAATAGAACCAATCATCTAAATGTGTCCCTCAGGGTGCTATACAGTGTCTCTGATACAGTGTTCATTCTCCCCCATTGGTATGTGAGATCTGCTAGTGATGGAAAGCGCATATTCCGCTGACCACCTTAGGTAGATGATAGCATAATAGATTTGGATTACCACCTGTTTGTCTTTGTGAGGGACACACCACTCTGGGCAGTTGTGTCCTGCAAAATGAATGTTACGGCACATGGCCTGTGATTTCGGGAAAGGAGGTTATATATTGTGTGTAGTGGTGTCATAAAATTATTTTGTTGTATCAGAAACAGCTACATGTTATAGGAAACAGTATTAGCAACTATAATGCTACAAGAATAACCTTAACATATGCAAACCGGAGAAGTAGTCAGTTTACTACTGGCTGTGGGTGTGTTGCCTTGCCAAATGTGATAGCTCTACATATAGGTCCTATAGGGCTGCCACCATTCTGAATGGCCAAAGTGGGACCTGCTCTGTAGAAATGTCAGACGTACCAGGGCAGAACATACCTACAGCCATGCATAGTACAGAAATATACATATTAGCACAAATCAAAGCTTAGTCTAGCAGCAGTCAAGTTGCTTATGCTACTTCACATAACATATTGGCGTGTCATGTATACAAGAACCATTACATGCAACTATTATAGACACGTAGAATATAAGAATGTCCTCTAATCAGGACAGTTGCAATGGCTAGAGTATTTTCGCATGACACATTTGCCTAACAAGGGACTGTCCCATGCAAAGTGGGAAAGGTGTTACTCCTAGAGTCCAAGAACCAAAAAAACAGAAAACAATAAAAAATAAAGAAAAACGAAGTCCAAGCTGACAAAGATTTATTAACAACAACCAAATAACCACCATTGACCTAGGTTTCGTCCTAAATGATCGGACTTCTTCAGAATACTGATATCAACTCCAAACACACTTATATCTAAAAAAACATTCCAATTGTCCAATTAATTAATGAATCGATTGAAACACAAACACAATCAGTTAAAATTAAAAGGCACTATGGTTACCTTACAATATATGCAATACTAAACAATGTTGCCTATCTAAAACTACCATTTAAAATAAATATGTTGTCCTAAAAATGAATAATATATAAACATAAATATACATTAATACAAAAACCAAAATTAAATGTAAATATTGAAACCATGTTTGAATTTCACTTCTGACCAGTAATATGTTTCATCTTAAGTAAAGGCTTAATAGTGCAATAATCATTGAGTCCAGGGTAATTGTGCACATTTAATCTAAGCTGCCATTTTAGTTCACATAAATCCAAATGTATGTCTAAAATCCTTCCCTGTTGGTCAGCTTTTACCTGCTGTAAAATACAAAATTTAAAAATATGACCAGCATTATCAACCAAATGTCTTGCTAAAGCATTAGTAGATTTAAGATGTTTAATATCTAAGAGATGCTCCTTAACCCTTTCCCTAAAATACCTACACATTTTCCCCACATAAAATGCTTTACAATCCTGACATTTGGCAAGATAAACCACATTTTTAGTATAACAATCATAATGACCCAAGATAGAAATATAACAATGGTTAATCATAAACTTACTACCTGTTAATAAAATTTGAGAACATATGGAACATCTTCCACATTTAAAATTACCAATAATTCTATTAGTAGAGGGCCCCTTTAACATTAAACTTCTTTCAAAAATATCTTTAAAAGAAAAATCCTTTCTGTAAACAAACATGGGTTTTTTACCAAATTTAGACGCAAAATCTTTTTCCATTTGTAAAAAACCCCACTTTCTATTAATAATCCTTTTAATCACACCAGAGTCCCCATTATAGGTAGAAATGTACATTACAGATGAACTTGTCAAATGGATTGGCTTAGTGGACTCATGAAAAGGAATGGTGTGGTTATTATCAGATCTAAGTATGGCTTTAAACACACCCACGTCTCTTTTATACTTAATTTCCTTAAATAAATCCAAACACAACTTTTTAGGATAACCTCTATTCATAAATAAGGACACCATAAAGTTTAATTCTTCAACAAATTCTATTTCCTCACTAACCATCCGGGCTGCCCTAACCATTTGGCCTTTTACAATAGCCCTTTTCTGATGGTTGGGATGCCAGCTGTTGTACTGGAGATATGAATTGGAAAAAGTAGGTTTTCTATAAATATTTGATTTAATTAAACCACGAACCCTATCAAAAGTTAATCTAACATCCAAATAAGTAATAGTGTCTGAATGATACTAGTATACTAGTATACCTAGCCCAACACATACCGTGGTATCCACTGTGATGTGTTTCCCTCGGCCTGTTTGATGTGTCAGGAGTGGCCGGCACAGCTCAACAAGCTGCTGTAAGAGGTCTCTGTCCACCCCATAGTGCTCCACTATCACTAGCTCATGTAGCCCCTGGTAAGTTACCCTGGGTCTGTAAAGTCTTACGTCACCTCACTAAGGGTTGTTCGGCAGCATACACATCCTCCCCACCCTCAGCCTCTTGCGCATGTTGGTCTATGTTGCCTGCTGCAGTCCTTTTCATTTGGTTGGACTGTGTTGAGAAATGTCCCCACATGTATACACCGGTGGTGTAGAGTGTGGAAGAAACCTGTGTGTATGCTGCTTGCTCACATCACCGTAGTGTTCTGGGGTGGGCTGGCCATGTCATCTGCTGATTGTGCTGATCAACACCTGTTTGTGCAGCCTGTACACCCTGACTACCCCACCGCTGCTGTCGTCCTTCTCAATTTCACCAGGCAGGTATAGACACACCCCTAGCTTAGGCATGCTAAGGCAGGAGCAATCCCGAGGGACAGGTCTCCAATGTACGTACAGTATGCCTGACCCCCCTCCCATGCTTTCACTTATATTCAAGCCCTACACCCAGCTATCTACACACATACACTCCTGGAATCTGCATCACACCCTGAGGATAAATGGGATTCACTATTGTCAACCTCATCTGCATAGTATAGTCTTCTAATGCATAGTTATATTACCCATACTGACCCTCCAAATAAATAACCACTGCTTACTCTCGCTCAGATCTGTACACGACTGGTTAAAGGTGCCTTACTATCACCGTATTCGATGTCCCTTGGTCTTCCCAGCAACAAAATAACCGGTGTCTACACAAGTAGAACCCGGGACCCTGCACACCACAGACGATGTGCTTTACCACTACGCCATGGCAGATATACATACATCTGAGGTGATCACGTACAGATCATCCATCACAAACATTCAATAGTGCTAATGTCCACATACATATATGTATATATATATCTATGTCTATCTATCTATATCTTCATGTATTATATATATTATATATATAGAATATATATATATATATATATATATATATATATATATATATATATACATACATACACACACATATACATATACACACACATACGTAGATATTGCATTTATATCACAGCAGTGGACCACATGACACCAAAGCATTAGACATGAATGAAAAGGAAACTACATGTGCCACCTGCATTATGTAGTGGTGTTACTATAAAGGCAAGTGTGTTTCATTGCGTCACATGGGTCAGACTGTATTAAGGGTAAGAGTAGGGCTGCTGACATTTACTCACCAGACCTATTGGCGAATGTATGTGTTGACAACCCACTGTCTTGGGCGATTATGAGATCTGTGGACACTATATAGGAAAGCAACAAAACGCACTCAATACATCCTGAAGCTAGCCACCCACAGATACCAACACATAGGGTATGACTGCCAAACACACACACCTGTCAAGCCTTGGAATCAAGCACCTACCTGTCAATTCTATCACACTACAGCATTACGCAGTAACAGAATGCACTACTGAGATTACTAGATCACAGCACTCCCAGAGGCATACTTCTAGATGGGTGAC
This sequence comes from Protopterus annectens, assembly GCF_019279795.1. Lineage (NCBI taxonomy): Eukaryota > Metazoa > Chordata > Ceratodontiformes > Protopteridae > Protopterus > Protopterus annectens. The sequence goes on from NC_056728.1 coordinate 1,120,575,787, forward strand.
ATCATCAGCAAAGGCAAAGACGCCGATAGGGATTGTATGGAGAGCGAGCTGTCTAAAAGCATTATTCTGCCCCCAGGCAGCTGGAAACATACACACAGCAGGGGTGGGTTTCGAACATAGACCTGATTACCTTATCACACTACAGCATTATGCAGTTACAGAATGCGCTACAGAGATTACTGGATCACAGCATACTCAGAGGCATACTTCTAGGTGGGTGACATCATCAGCAAAGGCAAAGACGCCGATAGGGATTGTATGGAGAGTGAGCTGTCTAAAAGCATTACTCTGTCCCCAGGGCGCTGAAAATACACACACACACAGTAGGGCGGGGATTAGAACATTAAGCCTGACTACCTTATCACACTATAGCATTACGCAGTTATAGAATGCGCTACTGAGATTACTGGACCACAACACTTCCAGAGGCATACTTCTAGGTGGGTGACATCATCAGCAAAGACAAAGACACCAAGAGGGATTGTATGGAGAACGAGCTGTCTAAAAACATTACTCTCTCCCCAGGCAGCTGGAAACACACATACACACGGCAGGGCTGGGATTAGAACATAGACCTGACTACCTTATTATTCTACAGCATTACACAGTCACAGAACACGCTACCAAGATTACTGGATCACAGCACTCCCAGAGGCATACTTCTAGGTGGGTGACATCATCAGCAAAGGCAAAGAAGCCGATAGGGATTGTATGGAGAGTGAGCTGTCTAAAAGCATTATTCGGTCCCCAGGCAGCTGGAAACACACACACAGCAGGGGTAGGATTAGAACATAGACCTAACTAACTTATCACACTACAGCATTAAGCAGTTACAGAATGTGCTACCGAGATTACTGGATCACAGCATTTCCAGAGGCATACTTCTAGGTGGGTGACATCATCAGCAAAGGCAAAGATGCCGATAGGGATTGTATGAAGAGTGAGCTGTCTAAAGGCATTACTTTGTCCCCAGGCAGCTGGAAATACACACACATGGCAGGGCTGGGATTAGAACATAAACCTGACTATCTTATTACACTACAGCATTATGCAGCTACAGAACACGCTACTGAGATTACTGGATCACAGCACTTCCAGAGGCATACTTCTAGGTGGGTGACATCATCAGCAAAGGCAAAGACACCAAGAGGGATTGTATGGAGAGTGAGCTGTCTAAAAACATTACTCTGTCCCCAGGCAGCTGGAAACACACACACACACGGCAGGACTGGGATTAGAATACAGACCTGACTACCTTATCACACTACAGCATTATGCAGTTTCCGAATGTGCTACTGAGAATACTGGATCACAGCACTCCCAGAGGCATACTTCTAGGTGGGTGACATCATCAGCAAAGGCAAAGACGCCGATAGGGATTGTATGGAGTGTGATCATTCTAAAAGCATATTAGTGTTCAAAGGCAGATGGAGATGAACACACGGCAGGACAACTGGCTATCTACGGAGGACTATTACAACACTACATAGATACGAGACGCGCCACAGACAGTACACCTTTCAAGACAGTCAATATGACCTTCTAGGAATGCAGACATTGACATGGATGCTGGCAGTTACAGTGTTCATACCTGTGAACCAGTGTGTTAAATGTAGGAATCCATCCTGAAGTGGGGTATGGCCATCTGTTGCTTGGATGACCACTATTGCTATACAGGATAACAATGGTCATGCCCATACACAGAGGCACACAACCGACACAAGGTGTCACTGGGCATGCTCACACACTTAGTAGCACACGTCAGTCTGGAATGCACTATGTGTCCATCTACACAATGGTGTACTGGGCATGCTCACACACTTAGTAGTGAAGGGCTGTCTTGTATGCACCCAGATTCTAAACAGGGCTGTCTTGTATGCACACAGATTCTAAACAGGGAAGGGCACAGTGTGTCGATAGTCATCATTGTTAGCATGAGCGCTGTACGACATATGTCTGACACCAGTCTTCTACACAACGTCTGCTGCTGTCCATCACCTTAGCTGTACCAATCTAAACCTGGCACACTAATACCACCTGTGGTGTTGTCCTGGCAGGAGTGGGTACTTTGCACATGTAGTACCATACATAGACGAAGAACCTGAGACCAGGTAAACACGCTGACACCTACAGGGCAACTGCATTGTATGTGTATGCTAAATAGTGCTAGATGTGTAGCGTTCATAATCATAGCTGCCAATCTAGATCCAATAATGGGGAATACTGACAACTGTGCAGTGAGGAACACCTGGCATAAGGCTCAGTTGTGCACATTAGCACTACCACTGTATACTTCAGATACAGACATGTGGGCCATAAGACCATTACGGACAGCTCCAAGTGTTAGTGTCCCCACGTATATGAAGGCCACTCACATGTACTGACCAGTATACTCTCAAAAGACATCACAGATGTGTCAGGTGCAGATCATAGTGGTAAATGCCGCACTGTAGTATGTAGCCCTCACACATCACCGTGTCCCTGGACCAGCAACACACATCCATACATTAGTACAACACCATGTTACACATGACCAGTAGACTGTACCTAGCTCTACAGCAACTGTGCAGACTACCCATGTACTGACAGGGTTCCATCATGTGTTATGCTATGCACTGATACTACTATTCATAACCAGGTTGGCTGTACACATAACAGGGGCCCTGGGTCTTATACAGCTATAACAGATAACTGTTGCTGTACACCAGGCAACACATCCATGTTTGGATGTGACATACATGTAACCGCCGTGGATATGTACATGCCCCACACATATACAACACATATGTACATAGCATAGCTAATGCTGTCCTTCGTGCAGACATGTGGCTACAGCGATTACATGCATGTACATGGAAGGTAGGTCCATAGCTGTTGAATGCTAACAGTACATAAGGTAGCAATGTTGACTGAGTTAACATTCCCTCTGCACTGGTTACCCATGACAACTATCATATCTTACAACAGTCCATGTGTCATGTATGTCACACATGTTCACCAATTGCAATGCATACAAACATGGCTACATGACAGGAATGTAGGACCTATACAAATGTACATGTAGTGGCATGCATTCAGCTACTATGCATGAGCAGTAGCTGATGTTTGCAGTTCATCTGTGTCTTACTACAACATGCAGTTTCAATGCAGTCCCATCATTGACACCTGTATATGGTGAAATACTGAAAGTACGGTAAGATGTACATCAGGTATGGATGGATGTGTGTACATAACGTGGTAGGCCACCTTTGCAGATGGATGTTTGCTGAAGACAGCTCACAGGTGTGTCACAAGCCGTCCTACCATAACATGTGCAAACAGTAAGCTATGTTTCTGGTAATTGAAGGTGAAGATATACAACCTACACAGTGGTCAGGGTGTCACTGACTGTAAATCAGTTGACACCTGTAACACTTAAGTCCTCCCATGTGCATATAGCAGCACAATTGCCGAAGGTAGCATCGGTACACATTGTAATGTGGGCAATACTGCTGCATGTCTGTCAGACATATCAGAAGATAGCAGGTGTTTTTTTATTCCACAGTACTGCCATGTCTGTTTGCTTGTGTGACCATATATGCCACATATGGTGGGGAATACATCCCAATTGTTACACAACCCTGTACACTGTTGTAGAGATCTGTACATACTGCAGTGTAGAAAGCAAGACAGGCAGGGGTGGTGTGTGTATCACACATATTAGCTATCTGTATGTGCATGACATGTGTTGACTCCAGTGTGCGTATGTGTATGTATGTATGGCTGTCTGGTGCATGGAGTGAGGATGTATGCTACCATTGAGAACAGATAAGGCCCCTAACCCCTCAAGGTGATGCAATCTACTACCCTGCTGATGCCGTCTGTACATGTTCAATCTCTGTGTCGCGTCATGTGAGTGCACAGTACTGTAATGGTGATTACCACATAGGCAGGGGGCCTCACCTCACCATTATCAAGTGTGTGTTATAGTGTCATTGACCCAGTGAATGTGGACGTGTTACTGTGTGTGTCTGTGTATGTCTGTGTGTGTTCACATCCTGTAATGTGACAGTGTTTTGCTGCTACACAGTGAGTCCTCATGCTATCCACTGTCCCCTACCCTTGACATCAGCTAGACCGCTGTGTAAACCCCCTGCACCATGTAGCTGTACCTGTGATGTCACCCGGTATGGATGTCATGTCTCTAGCCACTGTAGCCTAGTACACAGCTCACATGCTCCTGGATCAGTAGGTGTGTAGAGATCTATGGAATGTCAGCCTTTCTAACAGTGAGGTTGAGGCTACGTATAGCATGCTGGTATTGCCATCCATGCCTGTGAGTACTCCACATTTACACATGTGAAACTGCAAACACTGGTACTTAATTGCACATGAAATTAGACCTTAAGGAGGGAAGCAGGGCATCATTACCAACATGCTGTTACTGTTGTTACCAAGACACATACTGTGAACATAAAACAATGCATTCTAATCCTGTACTACATGGTATGTCTGCTGCATGCCAACAGTACACAACAATTGTAATATACACCTATCTCACTATTCTGTTCACCCTGTGCATCAGACCATATGAGCATGTCCCTGCACCGATGGTGTGGATGACAGGGATGTGGCACAGGAATCATCATATGCACAGGGTGATAATGTTTGCCAGGGGCCTAGGCTGCACCAGTGGATGACATCATGTGTGTGGGTTAGGGTCTGTGATCTACTTGGACATGTGTGGTTATTATGCATGTGGGTGTTGGTGCCCTACAGATGTTTCAGGTGTGTACGTGTAAGTGTGCACACAGTTCTGCCATGTATCCGGCCTACACAGGGGTATTACTGACAGCTCCAGATTGTACAGACCAGGATGTACAGCTCACTGTGTCCAGCCATGGCCATGTGACCTGTGCCTGCCAGGGGTTGCACGGGCACTACCAAACAGAGGTACAGATTGGGTACTGTCAGATGACACATGTCGACTGGAACCATGTCCCCACTGGGACCATCCAGGGCCATGTCCACGTGGCCTGCTGTGTCCTGGTGTGGCAGCTGCTGCTGCTACCAGCACTATGGGAGCGGGCATGTGAGGTAGCTCATTCGCATAGACGTGCACCAGGTGGTGTAGCTGGCCTACGTCCACGTGGCCTATGCCTCACTCCTACCAGATGTTCCAGCACAGACAGCTCACATTCATGGATTGCCATGCCACGGTCAAGCATGTCAGCCATGTCACCCAATCGCCTGTCCAAAACGTCAGCAATCTGCTGTTGAGCATTTGCCAGTGCCTGGATGTTTTCATTTAAAGAACAAATAGCAGCCCTCTGAAGCCTCTGCCCTTCTCTGTTCTGCCATTCAGCACGTGCCTGTGCCACCATTACAGTCTGAAACATGCGTCTGGTGACACCAGCTGCTGCACTCTGTCGTGCAGGTGCATGTCGGCCAGAGGTCCTCCTATGAGCAGCACTGGCCATATGCCTGTGTGGCACATCTGCAGTCATTTCACTGACACCATGGTGTGAAGACACACCTTCCGTAGCCACCACACATTCCTGTTCCAAGCTAACACACGGTAACTGTCCTTCCTCTATGGCCACTGGTGATGGGGTATGTGTTGGCATGAGAACTGTGTGCAGGGAAGAGGGGGATATAGGTGGGATGGCAACCAAAGGCACAGATTCAGCCCCTGACAAACCTGCCTGTACCTCAAGCATATGTTCATCATTGCTAGAGTCTGTGGGGACACTAACATCAGATGGACCACAGGAGGGCAATGCACCTACATCACCTGTGAAGGCAAACAAAGACTCTACATTACAATAGAGACACACACACAGACACACACACACACACACACACAGACCCAAACACACACACACACACACAGACACACACACAGACACAGACACACACACACATACACACACACACAAAGACACACACACACACACACACACACACACACACACACACACACACACACACACACATGCAGACACACACAGAAAACCATGCACACACACAGACAACCATGCACACACAGACACACACAGTCAACCATGCATGTGATATGGCAGAAGGCATGCAGCATGCATGTGATACGGCAGATGGCATGCAGCTCAGACATTAATAGTGTTAGGTAGATTACATCCCTGGGTTGCGCACAACAGCAAGCATGTGTTTCCATGCATGTGAAGCCATGCATTTCACACAATCATGGTAGTAAGCATGCATCCCTGTGATACACCATGTGGACCAGCACAGGTTAACAGTACACATGGCTGATGTGAGGCATATGTCCTTGACATTAACATGTAGTATGACATGTAATCTGCTGATGTGTGCAGTGACATGCATACATGTTTGACACAATGGTGTCCTGACACATGTACAGCAGTGTAATGGTGTCACATTGCAGTGTTGTCTGTATGCCCTACAGACAGAATGCACTTTTAGCAGATGTGTATGACCATTGAGGGTGGTATGAGGCATCTATATTGCTATACAGTGTGAAGTACAGACACAGTGCCATTTCATGGAATCATGAGGCGTCTCTATTGCTGTACAGTGTGGGATGCACATACAGTGCATAGCCATGACTGCGTGCATACACAATACATACATACTGTGGATTGTGACCCACGTCGCTGAGGTGTATACACACTAAACCATGCTGTGTCATGTGTGACAGGTCACCGGAAGACATACCGATGACACCCCTGCACAACTGCTAGCATTTCTTAGCTGCCTGGCAACCATGCCCACACATGGCAGACTGGTCAATACACCATATCCCACATGACATTTATGTACCACATACACGAGGTGCACATCTGACAGTGATGTCCAACAGCAACAAGGGAAATGTACGGTATCTCTGGCCTGATATAGTGTCTGTTTATGTATGTGGAAGCTGTACAGGTGACTACTTTCATGCTGTGACACAGTCACGATGTGCAACACATCATATGTGGTCGAATTAAGTGACACCTCCACAAGATGTGCATAGGCTGTTAGGATGTCCAGTCTTCCACATCTACTATATAACCATTCAACAAAGGCTATAGTTGGACCATGTGTAGACAATGTGCAACAGGCTGTATACACATACACATCACATCTACTGTGTGTTACTACATGTCTCTGGCCATCCTCCATGGTCATGTGTGAACATGTGTTGGCCAGATGTGTGTGATGGCCGTCTATGTCACATGTCTGTGTTGTCCCATATGACATACACCCATAGATGTCAGATACTCCAGTGTCCACAGGGTTATACAGACAAAGGGTTGTATGTTTGGTATGTGGGGTATGTTTTATGGGATAGTGTGACAATGTTGCAGCCGGACCACTACATGTCTGGGACATGTCAGATGGCACATCACAATGTCTGTGCTCATTGCAGGGGCACATTCCACAATGGTGAATCATGTGGGCTGCCCATATCCCAGCTCACTGTGTAGTACTGTTTGCGTACCCCACATGTGTTGTTCTGATGTATAGTACATATTCCTACATTGAACAATGTCTCCACCATTGTATGCACAGCTGTCCACACATCTAGCAATGACAGTTACTGTGGTTTCATGTTGGTGTTTCATTTGGTTTGTATATATTGCACGTGGGTAGCCAGTGTGATTGATGAAAGCTGCGACCTGTATATCGTGACTGGACCATACATTATGTGTACATGTGTTAACCGGCCACATAGCAAATAGATCTGTGTATTCACATGCCTGATACTGATAACTGACTCACTTGTAATGGACTGTTGTCTCTGCGGCACACCAGAGGTACCTGTATAGGGGTGACACAGCAGTTTGATCATTATCAATGACTGTATGACAGATACAGGGTGCACTTTGCATGTTAGCACATTCGCCAGTACAATAGCATATACTATGGAGTATGCACATGTGTGCATACACAGGGTAGCATACTATAGTATGCGGCATGTGTGTAAACATACCTTGCAGATGATGTTACATTACATAGTGTACAGTGACACGTGCGACTAAATGGGATATAATATTTATATGTGCAGTAGTGACTTACCAGGCAACTCCAGGCTCTGTGGTTGGGAGACACCCACCTCCACGATGGCAGCTAGAGTTTGTGGATGCTGTTCTGATGGGGTCCCCAGGCTGGCCAGTAGCTCCTCGGTAGGTGTGAGTGGGGGCTGGGTTGGTGGTACACCACCTGTTCTACCTTGTTCCCTGGTGATTGCATTGGCACGTTGTTTCGCATGTTGGATCAGGTCCGTGCAGTGTCTGCGCACCTGCTGGTAGGGGCGGTTATGGCCACCCACATCATTAACCCTCCTGCGAAGTTCCTGCCACAGGTCATCATGCTGCTGGGCATGCTGTGGCACATGGCTGAACAGTACCTCATAGTTATCGTGGAGGTATGGTATGAGGGCATCATCCTCCAAGTGGCTATATGCCGGCAGTTGTGATCAAGGCATTATCTGTAAGACATAATGATGGAGACAGGTCACAGCATCTCAGAGATGCACAGAGATACAGATGCACATTCATGTGTATTACATTTAGTACTTATGAGCAGTTGTCTTTGCAAATCGTCAAGACACTGACATGACTGACATGTTTGTTTCACACACATGTAACATCCGATAGGGATTGGATATTATCCCCATATACGTGTGTCACCTCATTACATTGCTCATACTCCATGTGAATGCTGTCTTGATGTGGGCATGTCTGTTTGCCTGTACTGGTGTTCTTACCTATCAGCACATGCCTGGATGTGTGCACATTAATGCTGCTGACCTTGATGCTGTGTATATGTCACATATCATCACATACACTGCCTTCACGGACATGGGCAGTGACAATGCAGACATGCGCACGGAAACCTTTACATGCATGTGTTTTGCCATATACATCTACATGGCACTTTACAGCAGTTCAACATCCTGCCACGTATCGCCTGTGTTGCACATGTGATACACATGGGACAATTGCTAGCCGGATGGTATTTGCAGCGATGGCTATCAACTATAGCATGTACGGCCAAGATCATGTAGTAGTGTGTATGCCCTGGGCCATGTATGGGCATAGGATGTAAGGTTTTCTAGCTGTATATGACAGCCATGTTCCCACCGACAGGTGAATCAGTGCCACATTACTGATCCAGACAGTCACTGATACATCTACCATGCGGTCATCGCACCATGTATGACAGAGATGGCATGTGCAGCTTTGCTGGACAGGGTTGCATGATACGGCAGGAGTATGTCACATGTATGGCACAGGGATCTGTCCAGCATGTGGCGACCATTGTACTAGGAAGGTGGCTGTCCATGACGTATGTCTTTCAGATCAGGATATGTACATGTAGCATGTCCAACATCACAGTGTTGCACATGTCTTTATGCAGGGTACGCAGCATGCTGCATAGTGGAGATGAGGATTGTGAAGGCTGGTGTCGCCCATCCAAGCATGGCCAATACCCCTTAAAGATGATATGTGATCCAATATTGGTCACGTGAGTGCTGAGTATGGCTGTCCAGTGATCTCCATGCTCATGGATGGCACCCTGTCATGACTTGGGTTGTCTCTTATGACTACCTAATAGGCCTGGTGATGTCACTAGCTCAGGGAGGTAAACTGCACAGCACCATCCCTTACACACAGTGTCCATAATGTTGACCGCTGCCTAGGTGGTAGTTAATGGGTACAGGGTTATTAACATAGTGGTGACAATGTAATAAGCAGCTGTCAGACTGTGCACAGTTCTGGCCACAATTAGTTGCACTTGGATTGCTGTTGTACACACTTACCTCACATATCTTGTGAGAAATGGTTGAATATACAGGCATGTCCAAATGTCAATTACCAGTGATATTGCCTGTCTATATGATGAATGTGGGCAACATGAGGCAATATAGCAATCATCTTATGTACACAGTCAATGCTCACCTCCTCACATACGACACTACAACCTGTGGGAGATGCACATATGTAGCCATGCTGGAGGTAATGCTCTCTCCAACCCAGACTTAACCTGACAATCATGTGGGGATGTTAAACATTTGCAACACACCCTACTCATCACATAGTCTCACATAGATCTCCACCACCACAGGCCACACATAGTAAGAGTACAACATTTGTGGAGCCTCTCCATACTACTCTATGTAGGCAACAGAGGCAGCCCACATCACCAAACACAACACCAATTACTTATAGCCCACAGACTCATGTGTGCCCATCAACTACAGCCAATAGGGTATTAGAACATACCCAACACACTAGTAATAGGTGACTCTGTAGGCGGTCACACTGAGGTCCTACTCAGCAGGCCACACAAGGCAATAGTCACTGTCATCTGGCTGTTGGGTAACAGGATCCACAACATAACCTATGCACTCAGGTCACTCCTCAACAGGTACAATATGACTGTCATTCTCCACATTAGTGTGAATGCCCTGAGATGTAACTTCCTGGACTACATGTACAGGGACATGCAATAGCTCTCCGATCATGTAGCCCAGGCAGGTATCGCCTAAGCCCTGAGAAGCATTCTGCATTAGTCCAGATTGATGACACAGTACAACAACAGAATTATTCACTTCAACAGTTGCCTATGCTTCTGGTGTCATTCCAAGGGTATCCAGTATCTGTCTGCTTTGAATGACATGGTCGACAAACCACAATGCTTTGGCACAGATGGCCTGCACCTGACAGCCCTGGGATTATGGATAACATCTAAGGCTCTTGCTGCTCCTATACTGCCTGTTTTAGACACATTTTAAATAACATATTCACCACCAGAACAGGTACAGGCAAGCAAAACCTGAGGGTAAAGTTACTCAGTGCTTGACATCTTCATCTCAAATGCACTCATCCGAGGCACTCCTTATAATGGACCACTTTGATGTCTCTGCAGTGACTGTGACCTGCTCCTAGGCTCCGGAGAGCACCCCTGCACTGACAGGCTATTACGCAGACCACACATTTCAGTCATGTAACCAGGACCGGAACACCCACGGCAGAGGTGTGTCCATATTTCACAGGGATGTATACACCTTCATGCTGGTTGCTTAGCATGATGCATCAGAGGCAATCCAAGTGCAACTAACTGTGGCCAGAACTGCTATACAAATTGTAGCTTGCTACGGATTCCACACCATACCCCACAGTTAATGGCCCTCATTTCTTGGTGTACTGGAAAGTAGGGTTCAAACAGGTACTACTGACCTGACACTGACATTACCCCACACCTAACTGTGATACCTACTCATGTACTGAACATTAGGCCAACACTTTCATGAATTAATAAACTCCAATTGGCTGGATCAACCTATACACACCACCCCCAAGGCCAACAATATCCTAGACCTGGACATTACCAACATGTGTGACTGGTGTTACACACCTGGGGTCATCCCCTCATGGGTTAGTTCCAAATGTATGCTAATCACCCTTGTTATCCACATCCCAGCACCACACCCTTCACAGAAAACACAGTACAATATTTCTACAAAGCTAACTTCACGCTTTGTATGACAGAAATAGTAAACTCTATGACACCCGTGCAAATGGACAATATAGTTACAAATACAGAAAAATTCACAACTGCACTTCATTAGCACTTACACAACTGCATGGATCATGCTATCCCAAACAGAGCCATGACGGTACCAACCACATAATGGACGCCACTCTGGGGGTCCACTGCCATGGACATAATGCATGACAGAAGGAGACTGTTGCAAAGTAGGGTACACTCCCATGGGTGGGGTAGCTCCCTGGTCAGCCTCAGTAGGATTCTGGGATCCCTTCTTACATCCTCCAAAGCTAGCTACGTAAATATTCCTGTGACACATTCCAGGGACTACCACTATGCTTTATGGAGGTATGTCACTACTCTCTATGGCAATACCCACATCGGCTCTGACATAGAATGGTTAGGCAGAAACATTACAGAACTGACTGATATTGGCAACATCCTGGCAGCTAACTTTACACCCCTCTCACACCCTAAAGGGCCCAAATCTATACAGGATCAATACAGAGTCCCTGCGGTCACAACTACGCAGTTCAAACCTGCTCTCTCTAAAGTCTGGAACACACACTCCATGTGACCATCCAACATCCCAGGCTGCGATTTACACAAACCTCAGAATGACATGGCTCCCCACTTAGGCACCAGATTCACTAATAGCCTTGTATCAGGCATTGTGGACCCTGAATGGTGCACAGCAACAGTTATCACACTCCACAAAGGTGGCGCCACAATGTACCAGAGGATCTATTGCCCTATACACCTGACTAGACTGTTCTGCAAGGCTATGGAGAACATCATCATGGAAGTCATTCACAGAGACATTGTTGGCCTCCAAACCTTTGATACCACCCAGGTTGGATTTGTTAGGGCCACACCATGGCGCCTACACCTGGTGGAGTCCTTTGAGACAGTTACCAAAGTAGTAGATGATGGTAAGGAGGTCCACACAGCCTACCTTGTCCTCTCATTGGCTTTCAACACCGTTCACCATTCTGGTATTGTCAATATACACATCCACCTGCACAGTGACCGATACGTCTTGAGATGTTATGCAAAGTGGCTCACGGACAGGACACACATGGTGAGGGTAGCATACCACAGTTCCTACTGTACATCAGTTACAATTGGCATACCCCAGTCCTCGGTCATAGGGCCCCTCATGTTCGTTATATGCTTCCCTGAGGTACAGTCTAGCAGAGAAAGACTTTCCCTGAATAGGTTTCCAGACAACTGCAAACTAGTGGCCATGATTGATTCACTAGCTAATACACACACCCTCCATAAGGGTATCACTGTGACGGATACCTGGTGTTGGTAACATGGCCTCAAGCAGCATGCCACAAGGTGCATAGACATCCCCTTTGGATTACAACAATCACCCAGTGACTATCACATAGGTGTTAGTCCCCTACATACATAAGACATTATAAGGGATCTTAGTACACACATAGACAGCACCCACTCCTTTGATAACCTTATTGCCAAGGGGGCATGAATATCCTTCTACATGGCCACCCTAATCTGTAATGGGTCTGTAGCCGGAACAAAGGCTGCCTTTGTACCTCTATACTCCTGACTTACGAAACACGTTCAAGGGTACAACACCCCATTTGGGGTGTACCTTACCGAACAGCAACGGCTTTAAATACCACAACATTAACACACCAACAGTATTACTCACCTCCGAAGGATGACGTATGCAGCACAACTACTGAAACCCCAACTGTAGTCATTTGCATACTGCATACTCAGGGGTGACCTCTGCTGAACATACAAGGCCCATGTCCACAACAATATTGATGGATATGCTCCACATAAGCAACATGAGCAAAAGCCACTGAGAGCAACATGCTCTAGGATATATACCCAAACGCAATGATGAGTAGCACATGCTGGAGGGATACATTCCTGAAACGGACACTCACCATGCTTTGGAACATGATTCCTATGTACATCAGGCAGGGACCCTCACTAGCACACTTCATGAGATACCTCGATGGGTGGATGGGGAACAGACGTACGCCAGGGATCACTGCAATGGCTGTACTGTACACAGGTGCAGGAAACAAATGGCTGTGCTGTTCACAGGCACAGGACACTAACCTAGGGAGGTGCCGCCAGTGAAAACACTGTATTTGGGCTTACAAATGGACTTGGCCAGACAGCATAGTACCTAACTATGAACCTATGAAGCTATTACATGTCCTTTGTGCATGGATAATTGAGTAGCTCTTCCATTTCAGTTAGCTATCATGCTGTTACACTGTCTGGTGACTACAAGACATATGTATCCTGTTATTGTGTATTGTACATTCCAATACACATACCTTATGTTTGCATAATATAACAGTAATGCTATGTAAAATATTTGACATATCTACCTACAATACTGTACTTTTCACATTTTTGAAACCATATCCCATAATGCAAAGCATAATTGCACAGCAGGACTACCTTAGGCATGTTATTCTCATTATACGCCCATACATATGCCTACTGTTACAGTATATCAACATATACTATCCCCTGTTATGGCACGTACTTGTTGGACAAACCCTACCACCAACAGTGGCTGGAGTGGAATTGTTATGTTTAAAGCCCTTATGTAACATCCCTTGTGGTGTATGAGGTGTTTACCTTGTGGCCCACAGCAGTACACACAATTTCTACAAGCATTACTATGCTCAACAATACGTCACTACATAATACCTTTTCCCACTGTATGCATTGCGTACACTTTCATTAATACAGAACAGGCACTACATACACTAACATAATGAGTGTTCTACATACCTTCTTAGTGGTCCGAGTTTATGATAATATCTGTGTTACTCCTTTCCTCTTTACACGGTTCTATGGTATGAGCATACGGTTTGAATGTATGGCAAGACATCGTTTTATACGTGGATACCTGTAACATGTGGTATCCTGCCACCAATTGGTGTTCCGGAGTAAATTATAACATGCACATCAGCTGTGCAGCTACTCCATTGGCCAATTACATGGTAACAGTGGGGTATAATTGAATACTTCACCTGGGCATTGTCCATTTGCCCTACCTTCGAGGGAGATGGTCTGGATGTATTTTATTGTGATGAATTGCAACTACTATATGGAGAGACACAGACACTTTGAATTCATGTCCTCCGCGGATTGTGTGTGACGGCTATAGTATATAGTTCTACATGTGAGTGTAGCTGTTATCTCAACCATTTGATACAAGACTATTGCAAACAAAACTTGTAACATCGGCGTCTGTTCCATTGTACAACAGCAACGATTTCACATGGCGCCATTACGAGTGTGTCTCTCACAAGGTATGTTAACACTTCTGCAGATGTCATTGAGTGAGTGGATGTTTGTGATGTTATTACAGTCTGTATTGCAATTGTTTCGGGTGTGGGGGAGATGTAGGTGGATGTACATAGCAGATAAAGGTTTGTGGGGACTGCATTTATACATATTCCATATGTGTGTGGGGGCCCCTTCCCTAATTGAAGACCTGTCATTTAGTAGACTAATACTATGGTTATTGCAGGCTTATTCATTAAGCCATTGTTAACTGGTTCCTATATAGCATGCAGGTGATGTTGATCCTTCAATCCCTCCGAAATACATTGATATGTAATGAAATGTTGCTACATGAAAGCTGTCTCGTGTATTTCTGTCACAGATATTTGCACTCATTGCAGTTGTGTTGGTGACTCAAACTCTTTGGCTTAGGTTGCCACGTTTTCAAATGACCATAGTGGGACATTTGCAGGGCACACATCAGGGTTTAGAGGCCGACACATACCCACTGTCAGTACAAAGGATAGAACTTACTTTTGCCCTAAATAAAACCTTATTCTTGTAGCACTTTAGTTGCTTATTATGTGTCTTGTACAATTTATGTATTTTAGAGACAGAAATAACTATTTAATGCAACTATTACATAATATATGGGACATCATTATGTCATACAATCTCGGTACATTTGCCCTTTTTAATATTTGTTGTCAGGACACAACTGCCCAAAGAGGGACTGTCCCTCTCAAAGTGGAACAGGTGGTAACCGTATGCCTAAGGCCAGCTATGACCACAACTACTGTAATAATCTACCTCCGAGTTAGCACGAACAGACACACGATGCAAACACACAAACACACACACACACACATACACACACGCACGCACACGCACGCACACACACACACACACACACACATACACACACACACACACATTACAGTCCCACGGAAACACACACCTCACTCTCAACATGCACTTAAACACACTACAGCAATCGGAACCACACTTAAACACAGTACCTACCTGGACCACAGCACCAGCAGCAATAACTAAATGTCCCTTAACATTGTGATAATATTACTCGCGGTTATAGTGTTTCGGTACTGTGGTCTTTCGGTCTTTAAGCCTCGTGATTATGTGTCGGTATGTAAAGCATTTGATAGTTGGCAGTATCCTATTTATTTGTACCTCCATGGTTGTGTACAAGTCATTAACCTGTCTATATATTTGCAGATATATGTATATCCGTATATATCGCCATACATTTCTCTATCACCCTTTCTATCCCTATTATATATATATATATATATATATATATATATATATATATATATATATATAGACAGGGAGAGAGAGTGTACACACCTTTCATTGGGTACATGGCGGTGTATACTGTTTGCTGAACTCCGCCCTTTTGTGTTTTAACCTGTCACAATACACACCTGCCATTGGTACATCTCGGGTAGCTTAGTGGTAGGTGATTGTGTACATGGTTGCGTGTTCTACTCCTGCCAGTGGTCGTTTTACCTCTCAGAGCAGGCACTATTAGTACAAGGGTGAATAATACTGGTTTCAACTGTTCTGGACATCTTTGACTGTGATCTGCATGGAATTCGGCAAAGCTTAGACCTGTTTTGCGCATATCTGTGTAGTCATGTTTAAACGGCACTTACTGTCACTTGCTGCTGCATAAACCCGCTAACATGTGCTTAAACATGCTCTAATGATCTGCATCCAACATCCATTATTCGTGCCATTGGGATTACGTAATGAACCTTGCAGTACGTGGAACCGGTACATACACGACACAGTCAGTGGCTTTACCACTTGGTCATCTGGGATTTGTACAAGTGTTATGGTGTTTTGTATGTGGACTGTATTACGGCTGTTCCTCCATACTGCAGTCAAATGTGTCACTCAGTTAGTTTACTTATGGATGATATAAAAGTAAGACAGTAAACACCAAAGCAACCCTTCCACTGCTCGAAGAACCAGTCCGTTGGAGAAACGTTGTGCTAAAAAAGACTTTATTACTCTTGACTTAAAATTGCATAAAAAACTTTCGCTATTCAGCGTAGTTATTATTCAGTCAGAAAAGGACAAAACAGTTGAAATCAAGCGCTTTCGCTTGGTCCCATTGCCAAGCTTTATCAAGATAAGATATGCACTAAAAGAAAACTGTATATATAAAGCTCGTTAACCACCATGTGACAACAGAAGTAATTAAACTTTAAAGCTATACATTCATTTCTTAGCCTGACTACATTTCATTTACATCATCGTACTATTATTATGTAATCCATGAATACTGATATGTATAAAATATAAAATATAAAAAAATCATATTAACATTATTTTAATATTAAAATTCATTAAATCTGATTTCTTATATACTACAACAAAATTAATTAATTTCATGTCCTACAAAAATATGTGGAATTATAAAAATATACATATATATATATATATATATATATATATATATATATATATATATATATATATGTAGACGTATAACAAACATATATGTGCAATTTTTATAATATAAATAAATAAATAAATATATAAATATTATGAAAATGCTATAAAAATATTATAAAATATATTCTCAATGTGTTTGATGGACATTTTCTAAACTGTTCAATACAAAACTAATACCTACAAAGATTTATTAAAATCAATGAATTATTGTAAAAATTCATAAATATATTAATTCTAATTATATTATATTAATCTATTTTACAAATCATGTATTACTTAAATAATAGACACAAATTATATGTACAATGACATCAAATTATTTATGAATCACAGTCTGGCCATTCTTAGTTTAAGAATACTTTTTATATTTATATTGTCATTTAGACCGGGACTTGTGGCAGCATCTAGTTTAAGCTGCCACAAGAGTTCCTTATATTCTAAACGGGTTTCCCAGTCTCCCCCTCTATCATCCATTTGCACCTGTTCCAACACAATAAACTTTATACACATCTCAGGACATGAAATTGAATGCTTATAAAAGGCATTTGTTTCTTTTTTTCTAGAGACTTCATACATGTGCTCATAAATTCTCTTTCTCAAGGACCTTTCTGTTTTGCCAACATAAACATTTAGATGATACCAATTAATGGTATGTCCAAGTGATGTTTAATAGATGTGGTCCAGCATTGGGAATCTATGTCAGAGTGAGCCACACACTGTAATGTGCTACACCTTGACACAACCATAACTGGAGAATGCTGGGGTGGCAGATACCTGTCATGGGTACTCCCCATGCTTTGGCACTACATCCCTAATTACATTATATGGAGGCCCTCATTAACACACCAGGGAATCCATGCAGAGTAGTTGGGGAACAGTGGTTACACACATGGATCCTGCAATTGGCTCTGCTCCACAGAGGGACAGTTGGTTAATCGATGGGGTGGCGATAGCAGACACATTTTGCTTAGGCTGCTGAATGGCCTCTGACAATCGAGCATGTACCTACCGATGTACCTAGGAACCTATACATACAGTATCAACATATGCTGTTAGCTTACTTTACTGTTCAGGTGTTGACTTTCCTTGTACCAATAGCTGTTGTGTGTGCAATAGTTGAGGGCTGCCTATGTAGGATTCACACAGTAGGCCACCTATACATTACAATTTGCAGGTGGCCATGTGTGTGTGCCATCCGTTTTACTGTGTGTGCAGGTGGAGAAGTGTGTCAGTCTGTAGGGGCCTACACTGTCAGTGTATGTGCTATACGTTCCCTCTTTGCCAAGGCATGGGCATATTGGGCACGCCTCCATCAGCCTACTGGGGCTGGCACAGGGTGTCCGTGGTCTGAATCCCTCTGTACCTGTGATGGCCTTGGCAACTGCGATGGGCTGTGAGGGCCTTCACCATTTTGTCCCTGCTGCAGCTGTTTCTGCAGGATCATATTATGTAGCATGGCACATACTATGAAGATGTGGGCACATGTGCCTGGAGAGTACTGCAAGGCTCCACCAGATGTTTCCAAGCACTGGAACCGTGATTTCAGCATCCCGAACACACGCTCTATGATGATTCTGGTTTGTGCGTGTGCCTCATTATGGCGTTCTTGCATGGGTGTGTGTGCATTTCTGATGGGAGTCATCATCCACGGCTCCAGTGCATAGCCAGCATCCCCCACAAGGTGGCCATATGGAATGTCCCCCCTGACAAATACCTGATACAGCTGTGAGGCTTGCCAGATGTGGGAGTCATGGTAGCTTCCAGGGCTGCCAGCACACACATCCGTGATAATGCCCTGGGCTTTGCACATGACCTGGCAGTTGATGGAGTCATATCCCTTGCAGTTTATGTAGTGCCTACCATGCTCACCGAGTGGTGACTTGATATGTATGTGCGTGCAGTCTATTGCACCCAGTACCTCCGGGTAGTGTGCCACATGGTGGAAGAGACGCATATTGCTGGCCAACTCCTCCTGAGTTTGGGGGAAGTATATATGCTCACTGGCATGTGGTAACATGGCATCCAGGAACTGGTGGAGTACCCTGGATGCTGATGCCTGTGAGATCCCCATGATATCTCCAGTTGGCCTTTGAAAGGTACCTGTGGCTAGTATTTTCAAGCTTACACATACCTTCATGTCCACTGGGATGGGTTCCCCTCTGTTGTTTCTGGATCTAAGGCGTGGCCGGCACAGCTCAACTATTTGCTGTATGACGTCCCTGTCCACCCTGTAACACTCTACTATCTTCAGATCATGTAGCCCCTGGTAGGTTACCCTTGGTCTGAACACTTTTCTCCTCCTCTGGGGCATGAGGTGGTTGTCAGCATCATCCTCCACAACACCTTCAGTCTCCAACACATGCTGATGAATCACAGCTATGGCAGCTCCCAACAAGTACATTGTAAAAGTTCCCCATCTGTTTACACCGGTGGTGCAGTGTTTGGGAATACACAAGTGTGTGTGAGGTGCCTTCACACTTTGTACTATTGTGCTTTGAACACTGATGATGTCATAGGGTGTGTATGTACATTCGGAGCTGCAGGGTATGTTGTGTTTTACCACAGGTACTGCTATTGTGCTGCCTTTGGTGTTGAATTACATTTAGCTGCCGTGGATTACCTCTTGCCCTTGCCTCAACTTTTCTTAACGATTCCCCTCCCATTGTCTGGCATGCATCCAGCAACCTGCTTTCTTGTTTTGTACTTTCCTGAACCAGGATTGTCTTGCGAAATGTGTTCTATTGCCGATCTACTGCAGGTTTGCTTTGCTCGGCGGTTACAGTTCTCTTTTCTTTGCAATCTGACACCTCCCCTATCCTGTTCTGCAGGTTGCTGCTCGCAGCCTTGTTAGCTGCCGTCAATGGCCCACTGTGAGTTAATAGGTGTTAATTGCTCAGTTGTACTCCAATACCCTACTGTGGCATTTCCTTATTGTCTTCCCCTAAACTTCCTTTTTGGGCTGTGATGCACTGCGTGTGCGTCCGCTTACTGGGTTTCATGCACATTTTCATCCACGTACACATGCGCTTTCGGGCACCATGTGTGCTCTCAGCTAAGCAAAGCTATACCTACATCCACGCCCCTGTCCTGCGGCTTTGCTTAGCAATGGGCAGCCTGGATTTGCATTGCTCCAATGTGCTTACAGCTGCAGTGGCACACCCCACTGCTGATGTCATGTATTCTTTCAGACCACTCCTCGGTGTTGTAGCGCTGAACCGTATGGTACATCCTTAGGCCGGCGGGACTTTTGCGATTCACTATTACTTGCCTCATTTGCATGGCATTGACTACTAATTCATAGTTACCGTGCCGAACACTGCCACAGGCCCTTAGCAACCCTTACAGCTTGGTTGTGGCATAGCATGCATACCATTGACTATTATGGTGAAATCATGATTTGTGTTACATTGCTATTTTATAACATTTGTACATATTTTCCTTGTGTTCCTGTTTGCGCACACATACCCTACGGTTGTACTTTGCGTTACTGTGGCCATGACATTAAATGTTATTTTTTATGTGTTGTGCATCTTTTCTTATGCCATTGGCTGTATATTTAGCCATTGACATATGTTAATTTTTTAATACATGAGTCTGGTCCGCTTTCAAGGCTCCAATGTTCTGTTTGTCAAAATGTAAACCTTTTTTTTGGTTTACATTTCTGTAGGCTTACGCTATGCCTATGCCACTTCATGAATCACTATGTACCTTCATTTGCATGCTGCAGTACAGTGCATGGGGTGATTTGCATACCTACGCCGAGAGATGCGCAGATCTGGCATACGCTGGTAGTGCACATGGAATTGGATCGTACCTGAATCGCTCGGCGGCCATATTTGGCATTATACCGCCTACGCTACGTCTGCGCCTGGCGCAAGCTTCATGAATCCCGGGGGTTATATGAACAATGTCCATAAAGCTTAGAAAATATTCATCATTTGTAGATCATGACTACTGGTTTATACTCAATGCAAAAAGGACATTTGTGTCAGTCTGACCACTAGTACCATTTACCCACTTATTTTTCACTGTCACACTGGTTGCACAAATACCTCTCAACCTCTTAGAGCACATAATCTGGACAAAGCCATAAATAAAAGTGGGACAAAGGCCCAGAGATAGGGACACAAATGTTATTAGAATAATCTGATACTGTACAACATGTAATCCACTGGGATAAACCCATAACATACCAGAGAGAAAAATAAATACATAAATAAGGCATAAAAAATCATATGGCAGAATTTTATATTTTGTTCCAAAAGACTATTAACTCTGGCTCCCTAACAATAAAGACCTTCTAATAAGTGACACCTCTTGCAAATAACTCTTTTTATGGCATCATCAAACTAATCAATAATCAGCTCTTTCATTACAACATGTGATTGCTATTAATATTTGCATATGACAAATTCTGTATGTGAACTGCTTGACAATTACAGCACGATTTTTTCTATAAATATTAAAGCAATACAAATTCACCATAAACTGAAGTTAATTAATTACCCTAAGATTGAGGTCACTGTTCTCAGGGAGAACTGACTTGTCTTTTGTGTTGGTGGAGAGCTTATATGACCATACCTACATAATGTTCAGTTATTCCAATTTCATTCCAAATGTATTCACTACATCAGAAACTGTTTAACCTACAGAGATTACTATTTGTAACCAAGCTCCACCCAAATCGATGGTAATGCATCATCTCAAAGTCTACTTTAAGGATTCATTTCTATAGATGTACTTTTTCCCTTAGTAACTGTTATATTTTAACTGGTGGAAGTATGAGCAAACTGCGTTCCTTTTCTTAAAAAGTCCATTGCACTATCATCATGTAAAGCATTGTTTTATGCAGCCCAGCATTAAAAGCACATTAACTATTGTCAGTCGTATTGCCAAACCAGCTGAATAACATGAATGAAGTCAGTTCTCCCCAAATAACATTATTTTAAGCAGCAACTGTGGCTTCTGAGAAAATATTCAGTATCTACTCTTCAATAGTCAGATATTCTATTCATGTATTTATAGCCTGTGTGTATGAACATCCTGCAGAGATTATCTTCCTGGGTCTGTCTATGTGCATTGATTCTGAAGTTATCACTTGACTGATTCATTGCCAGTACCACTTCAAATTACATTCTGATTTTCCATGTTTTTGCAGGTGAAATACCAGTAAGTCTCTAATCTGTATTGTATGAGTAATGGCAAAATCACATTATTTTCACTGAACTCAGCATTTCAAACCAAATTTCAATAAAACCTGCATTTCTCATGCACACATACATACATACACTCTTCTTCTACACTTCTTCTACTTTCACACACACAAACATTTTGCTTTCATGCACTCACTCACTCAGTCCACACTTACCTATTACTACAGTTAGGTGCTGCCCTTTCAAAGGCAATGAATCCCTCTTCAGTGTGAACACACACACACACACACACACACACACACACACACACACACACACACACACACACACACACACACTGATTATTTGGCATGAACACATAGATCCTTGTTTGACATGGAAAAAAAAAAAACGGGATGGGTGCTTTGGCGCATGCGTACACTGAAGTTGCAGTTAAAGGTCACGGGTGCATGGAAGAGCTCTGAGGGCCGCATGCGGCCTGTGAGCTGTGGGTTAGACATGTCTGCTGTAAAATATTAATTTTAGATGATCTAAAACGGTCCCACTACCACTTATAAACCCATTTCATTGATTGCAGTGACACTGAAAGTAACACCTGCTATACTATTCACCCATATTTTAGCCAACATTTTTTTGCAGACTGACAGCTTACTGAATCAGTTGGTTCCTTTTCTGGTTTTAAAATTGTTGTTGCTGTTGTTGTTACCCGCGGTAGTGGTGTGACTTCCAGGCATTTCATGAATAAGGCTACTCCACTCCAGGCATGTTATTTAAAACACAGCCCAAGCTTCTCTTGCTCCCTTTCAGACATTCTTCGAACTATCTTGTGGCGGTATGTTCACAGGCCAGACATCAGTTGGGCAGATTACTGAAGAAGAACTGATCTTTATTATAGTGAAGCAGAAGCCAACCCCAGCATGTCGGATGTATAGGCATTCAAGAGTTAGACACCAGTCCACTAGGTGGCAGAGGTAGCTATCTTCATACACTATAAATACATAACAGAGAAGTTCTTTGATTTAGCATAAAAATATGCAACCAGTTTTAGATTAAAGCCAAAATATACTTCTGTGAAAGTAACAGAAAGTAACATAAAGCTCCATCATCAAAAACTGAGGGTGAAGAAGAAGAGCACTATGACCTACCAAACTCTGATCACGTGACCTCCCTCTGAGTTATCATTCTGACAATGACAAAGAGAGCTCTTTGTCTTTCAGTTCTTTCTATCAGTTTAACCATGTTGTGTTGTGTCTTTCGTTTTTTTCCTGTTAGGGGTCGCCACAGTGGAACTCTGGTCCGCTAATGATTGGCAGTAGATTTTTACATGCTGTCTTGCCAGGCCTAATGCACAACCTTCAACGAAGAAACGCCCATTAATTTTGATGAAATTTAGTTTCATGAAGGTTTTGCTGACTTCAAATAGTTGCACAGAAGAATTCTGTTTCTAGTGGATGTTACTTTCTCTAGAACTTCTGGGTTAGAAATCTTAATTTGAAACTTAGGAGGTGTATAAAGTTTTCTATAAGGAAAGGGTAACTTTAAGGACATATCCTTCCTTTATGTCTAATGTAGCCTCGGACTTTAACCTGAATCAGTCTACTCAGATTCTAGTTTTCTTATACAAGCATGAGGATGAAAGAGAAGGAATCCTGCACAATGTGGATGTACAAAGGGTTCTCTGGCATTATGTGCAATAGAAAAAACATTATTTCTATATTTTATGAAAGAAACCAAGGCAACCCTGTAAAGAAACAAAGCCCCTCCAAGTGGCTAGCTAACCAAATGCTTTTTTTTCCTTATGATATTTGTAGCAAAACATTATTTGGATAGGTTAAGGCTCACTCTACTAGGGCAGCAGGCACACTCAGAACTTTCTTCAGATGTGCTTGTGAAGCTGTCACAGTCATCCAACATCCACCCACACATTTCAAAGCATTGCAAATAAGATGTCCCTGACAAGGATTAAGAAAAGAGGTTGTCACTGCGGTATACCACTCTTTACAGGTCTACCGCTTGTGGTGGCTTCCCTTATTTTGACTAGGTGGGTACAACACAAGTCTGCCTCTCAATCAGGGAGATAGTGCAAGTTAGTGTAATATTCTGCATTTTGAAGATGGAAGGTTGACTATGATTGTAGTTTATTTAATTCTTTTGCTCCAGAATTAGACTAAACCCAGAGAGTGCTTGATGCTGAGGAATTATAGTTGTTGTTCATCTGAGTACTACAATGACCAAATGCCACACAGAAGTCAGAGCATTAAACTACCACCCCTACCCCCCAGTACTTATCCAAGTTCCTGGCACACAGGCCATTTGTATGAACTGTATAATCAAAGGCCATACATTCAAGTGGAAGTGGGTATCTCTTTCTCGTGTGACATGGGATAAAGAAAGGCAGTAGATTCATTTGGAATTTTTGTATGAAATTTCTATGGGATTATTCTTAATTCAGTTCCATTTCACACTATATGCAGGTCATACCATGCATATGCTTTTACCATAGAAAATAGTTTATATATATGGTTTATTCTAACAACTTTTTAAGTATATAAGAACATATTGAAAGCTGTTCCTGGATGAGAGGCAGACTGGTGTTGAACTGCAAGCTGAGATATATTCCATGGCCATTATTTATGAATATATTCATTCACGTGATCTCAACCAAATATCCGATATGTACAATCACACAAGTGGCTTTAATTAATGAGGTGTTAATGCGGGCGGCGTAGTGGTGCAGTGGTTAACGCTGTCACCTCACAGCAAGAGGTTCTCCGGTTCGATTCTCGGCTGGGGTGCCTTCTGTGTGGAGTTTGCATGTTCTCCCTGCATTTGCGTGGGTTTCCTCCCACATTCTAAAGACATGCTTCTGGAGCATTTCTCCCCAGGCCTCCACTGAAAATAGGATCTGTGGAACCTAGTTGGACTTTCCCAGTCAACAAATTAAAAAAAAAAAAAATAAAATAAAAAAGGTGTGGGGGGCAAAGATCAAAGGATTAGCAATGCATTGAGTAGAATGAAGTAATAATAACTGCAAATAGGGAGAAAGTGTAATGTTTTGTCACTGAGAATGTATAACTAGAGACACTAAGAGAGAACATGAGGATTTTCTGTGGTGGAGGGGGGACGGGTTCCTGGACTTTTTCAGCTTAATGACTGAAGAGCTAGGCTTGTGGTAAAAAAACAATACATTACAACTATGTAATTTTTTATGTCTCCTAAACAGTGAAAAAAAGAAAATTTTGCATTTAGCCAAATAACTGCTCTGTCAAGAAAAGAGATACTGAGGTTATTAAAACCTTTTAAAGTATAAACTCCATGGTTTATCTATGGTGTGAGCTTCCTTCCTAGTTGTTTGTAAACATGACACATTTTACCCATTTGTTTCATAATGTGCATGATAGTTATACAATATTCTGCATTTTGAAGTGGGAAGGTAGATTATGGCTGTAGTTTCTTTAATTCTATTGCTTGTTGGTGTTGTTTTGGGTATTTTAATTCTATTGCTTGTTGGTGTTGTGCTGTGGTATTTTAATTTGGGTCTATATTATAACATCAAAGTCTTAAAACTTCGAATGTTATAATATCGAACCCTATGCACCGAACGCTGAAAATAGAGAAGCTGCAGAATATTGAATACTTTCCTAGGGAAAGTATTCGGTGGGCCGTTTCTGCAGCTTCACTATTTCCTCAACTGTGGAGTGAAGGTTATGGACCGGGTTAAGGTAAGTGTGCAAACAGATCGGTTTAAGGTGAGTGTGGGATAGTTAGGGACCTTAGGGTTAGGGAGCGGGTAAGATGAGTGTGCAATAGCGACCTTATGGTTAGGGAGCGGGTAAGGTAAGTGTGTGATAAGGACCTTAGGGTTAGGGAGCGGGTAAGGTGAGTGTGCAATAGGGACTTTAGGGTTAGGGAGTGGGTAAAGTGAGTGTGTGATAGGGACTTTAGGGTTAGGGAGCGGGTAAGGTGAGTGTGCGGTGGTTACAGACCTTAGGGTTAGGGTTGGGTTAAGGTAAGTGGATAGTTAATAGTGCATGTATGGTTTAGTGTAGGGTTTTGTGAAGTGTATGTGTGTGGATTATTTATTTTGGTGTGCTTGTGTTGTGTGTATGTTTATCAGAACAGCAATTTTTTCCCTAGGAAAAAAAATCGCTATACTGAGTGTACGATGTTATAGTCTTTCCATTGAAATGGTTCGACATTATAACATTCGAAGTTTTAAGACTTCAGTGTTATAATATAGACCCTTTTAATTCTATTGCTTGTTGGTGTTGTGTTGTGGTATTTTAATTCTATTGCTTGTTGGTGTTGTTTTGTGGTATTTTAATTCTATGGCTTGTTGGTGTTGTGTTCTGGTATTTTAATTCTATTGCTTGCTTGTTGGTGTTGTTTTGTGGTGTTCTATTCTTGCTGATGCAAGCCTGCTCTTATGTGTATTGTTGAGGGGTGTTGCTTGGCTTATTCATCTGGGGCTTTGGTCTTTTGTATCTTGAGTTGTTTCTTCAGAGAGTCTCTAACGTTTAAAGAACTGGGTTTGACATAAAAAACTATAAAATAAAATTTAACCATGTTGTGAGTTCCCTCCCTAGTTGTTAATAAATGTTCCACATTTTGCCTGTATGTTCCACCTTATGACAGGCATACCTCTCAACTGTCCCTAATTTTGATGCAGATTTTAGCTCTGTCCCTCTTAGTCACTCCTAAAATTGGTGACTTTTGGAGAAAAGGTAGTGAATTACTCTTAATAAATAATAAGAATAATTAGTTATAGACTTTTTTTACTTTAGAAAAAGTATATTAATTAATATCTTTTATCAAGTTAATATTGATAATATTTTAAAAGTGCCCCTGATTGTCCTTGATTATTTCTGAATGTGTTCCTTATTCTGATGAGAATTTTCCCTGATTTCCCTTGACAATTGGGATGGGTACTTTAGGAATGTCAGTATATCACTATTCATTGGATGGATGTATGCATGTGTGATAAAAATAACACAAATGGATACTTAACCCATGTAACACTTTGGCCAAACAAATCTTCAGTTCAGCACCATCTTAAGATGACATCAGTTTCACTTCTAAAGCTCAAAGCCCATATTACTGAGTCTTAAAATCTCAAGACACAAATAATGAAACATCAGAATCTCGAACGGCAGATTTTGCACATGGTAAGTAAACAACTGGCCAACTGGAACCCATGCCAAGGCCAACATGCCCTGTTCTCCATTGTTTTGTGATCCTGGAGTTGATATATATAGGTGGGAGGGGTGTGGGTTGGCGTAGCCCCCTAGCTAGGTGAGTTTTACTTACCTTGTCATGAATTTCGGTGTAGGCTGGCCAAATGTTTACTTACCATGTGTGAAATCCACCGTTCGGGATTCCAATGCTTCGTTATTTTAGTCTCAAGATTTTAAGACTCAGTAATATGGGCTTTCAGATTTAGAAGTGAATCTGATGACATTCAGCTACTGAGGAAATGTAACAACTGTCATGTAATACTGAATCTAGTATTATGCATTCATGTGAGTATAAGGAATCATCTGTGTGTGTCCTTCTTTCTGCAGCTGCCACACCATACACGTTGAAATGCAAAAGTCTATCAAAGTACACTTAAATGCAGGATAAAATCATGTTGTACATCACATTTAGCCTAAAATGTGCCTTGCTTAACACATCTGTAATGCCTTTATGACAGTACAGTAACATAAAACACAACCAGGTGAAACATTAATGTGCATTAGTAAGTGAACTTTTGAAAATTTGCACTTGACATACACCAACTGTATACTGGCCAGTGGCAAAAGTTGTTACCTTCCTCTTGTAGGTTAATAACTCCATTGCATGGACATTGGCAAAGGCAACCTTCCAGAGACTAATTCCATTACTTTTTGACAAAGAATAACAAATTGTAAGAACTGTTTCATAACATTGATAACTTGATGTGCATTATGCTAAATGGCACATATCTACTATATCATCATACTGGGCATGCTCATAAGGACGTACTGCACTGATTACAATAACATTAACTACATACAGCAAAACAAGAATAAAGTACCACAAGTCTAGTCAGACTTTGCGACAATTTTGTAACATGGATCACATCAACAATTGATGATTAACCTATTATTAACTTTAAAGCACTAGGTTTTATCATAATAATAGCAGATACATGTAAATGTTTTCATTAAGTATGGAATAAATATAATTTTGGATGAAATAAATAATGTCTTTAAGCATTGTCTAATGTACCTGGCAGTTGCATCTTGCCATCTTGAATACAACTAAGTTCAGACCTCAGAAAGAGAAGTGGATCAATAATTGACGACACAGAAAAAAGCATATCTGGTCTCTCATGAAGAACACAGTTGAAGCTATTACACCAGTATTCTCTCAGAATATTGATGTCTCCCCCCTAACATGGATTATGACTCCTAAAAAATGTGGACCTGTTATATGCCATATTAGCATTCGTTGGTTAATCTATGGCTGCCTGTCACAATTGCCTGACAGGCATACTTTACCAGATTAAGGCTCCTGTCTCTCATGCTCCACATGCCAGAGATGTGCATTAACTGTTTCTGCCATAGGACAGAGTAAAAATCAGGTGTGAGAAGTGACACACTTCAAGGCGTGAACTAAGAATGGCTCTTGTTAGTCATGTATCCAATAAAAATTATTTTGAGGATTCAAAAGGATTTAGCAATGTCACTTAGCCCTCGCACTGTTTGTTAGATAAGCTACTCTTGTCTGTTAGCATTCTTATGCACATTCCCAGATTTGAAACACTACCTATATGCCTACATATGTTATAGAAGTCAGTATTAACTGTATGCACCACGGGAGAACTCCTACCACAAGAATCACAGAACACTTATTTGAATAGCATGAAATAATCAGTGTTAAAAGACCTGTGTTAAACCTAAACAGGATAGAAAGATTTTACTGCAGTGTCGTGCATGTTTCTGTAATACTACTACACTTACATTTTTTATGTTGTCCTTTGCTGTATTTAAACAGCTGTCTGCAAGTCCAAAATCTACATAACTGTGCATTAAGTGCATGCATCACAGGCAAAGTCTTACTACACATGTCAGATAGAGCATATTTGAAGGCATGACATCATTAGAGAGGGGCAAGCCATATGTGTGGCTTAAAATTTATAGAAAGAGTGATGTGATTTTTGTCTTTATGTTATTATCTTGCATGGTGGTAGGTACATATAGTAGCATAGCTACGGTGGGGAGAGAGGGGCAACTGCCCCTAGGGCAAAGTGTTGGGGAGTGCAGCCAACTAATTCCGATCACTCTTTAATAATGTCAGTTTTTAAAAGTTAGTACTGAATTTGTGTTCAAACCTGAGCACCATAGCACTCTATGTATGGTCTACACTGTAGCAACTGTTTGCTGCACTCCACGCAGGCAGGGTGTAAACTGTAGAAAGTAGTTTGCTACAGTTTAAAAAAATGAGATTTTTTTTTTTAAATTAAAGTATGAGTGCTATAATGCTCCATGCAGGCACTATATAAACTGTAGCAACTGTTTGCTACATTTGTAGCAGCCAATTTGCTACAATTTAAAAAGGAGAAATGTTGTTTTAATTTTTTTAATTAAAGCATGAGCACTGTAGCACTCCATACAGGCAGGGTATGTTGGAGGAAGTTTTGGTGCAGGAACAAAACATGGGACCGCAATGGGTGGAGTAGGAGGGATGCATTTCTTGCATGTAGGTACCTGGTTATTGTGCCTATAGAAGGAATGTATATATTTTTTTGCTCTTAAATACAAGAGCTGGGGGCATAGATCTAACTGCAAAAAGCCAATCTCTTGGCTTATTAGAGTGAATTATATGTTTTTTTTCACTCTGAGGAGGGTGGGATACTGGTTCATAGAACTGAGGGGTAGGGAGCACTGGTTTATAATACCATCCCAGAGCAATAGTTAAAACAACAACTCTACTGCATAGCTTAGTAACTTCTTATGATCCTATACTTGTTGGAACACAGGCTAAATTCTTGGCTATGCTTGTAAGGGCCTCAGGGCCAATAGCCTAGTAACTTCCTATGACCCTATGATCCTATAAGCTAGAGAACAGTGTATTAGGTTGTGACACCACAGAAGAATTCTTACTACAAAAGTGAGAAAAATCACATTTCAACAAAGGGGCATCAGTGTTTAACAAAGCAGCTGTGTGGGCTGAAATGGACAGAAAGCAGTGGAAGAGCCCTCTCCAGCCATAATCAGATACGTGGGTGATGCCTTTACTACCTACATGTACATTTATGCACACATTGGGTATGTATTAATATCTGGATTTGAACCACCTATATATCTAAGATCATAAGCTAGACATTACTGTAGTAATTGCAAGTGCAACAGGAGATGTTTGATTTCAACCATGACACACAGCACATTTAAAATCATGTCATCACTATGTATTCACATAGGAGGTTTGTGTGCTAAAAGGGACCAAAATTGTTGAGCCATCTCCACTGTAAAGGTTATCATCAGACCTGTGTGTGAAAGCATGCCCACTTAGCACTAGAGACACACAAACTCATATTAAGCAGTCACTGATGGATTTAAACTGCCTATCTATCTAGTGACACAATCTAGAGTATATAGTATGACCTTCAAGCCCCACAGGAAAAATTTGATTACAAGTGTGGGATAGTACTCATTTGAAAGGATGACATCATTAGTGTGTTGCAGAACAATTTCTTATGTTAAAAAGGGAAGAAAGTGATGGGGGAGCCCTCTTCCAGTGTAAATGAATCTCCATAGTGGAAGTGTATACATGTGTTCTGTGGGTGAAATTCATAGATTCATAGGTTTGTACTAGGCTAATGACACTGGAGCCCTTACAAGCCTAGCCCATAGGCTTCCCTGGCATCATGTCGACTGACATTATTTCCCAGTGCCTCTGTCAAGCAGGGCCACTGAAATGATCCCCGGGGTGAATTTTCTATTTCCCATCCACTCTGCAAGATTTCTCAGTCCTATCTAGCACTAGAGACACACACACTCATATTGTTTAGTCACTGCTGGGTTTAAACTACCTATCATCTAGTTATGCAATCTGGAGTGCACAGTATGATCCACAACTGCCACAGGCGAAGCCTGACTTGAAGTGTCACATAGTGCACTTTTGTAAGGATGACATCATCAGTGTGTGCTGCAGGGAAGCTAATTGTGCATCATAGGTTTGAGTGAAAAGGATTGTGTCTTGACATGAGGAAAAGCAGTAATGTATACATCAGAAATCATTACATATTGCTCTGATAAGTTATATACCCTTTCATTCGAGGACATAGTGATAGTATGAATGAGATAAAGCTGTTTTGCATTATGGTGTATTGACCTTGCGAATAATGGATTGTTATCACAGTTGTGAAACAGTGGATTGACAGCCAAGCAAGTCTAACTGTTTAGCTGAGGATCATATGCAAATCTTCCTAATTTGTTATGTCATTGTCAATATTTCCTAGTGTTTGTATAATGTGCAGTGTAAATCATAAAACATACAGGTTAAACATATGAATGCCCACTACTTAACAGAAATGAATAAGTATCTGTCCAAAGGTTCTACACCATTGTGTACCATTTGTAAGTAAAATGCATTGGAGTGCAAACATAATTTACATAATGTAGTGTTTAGACAGCATCACAGTGAAATCATCATAGTGTGCATACAACAAGCTGATATTACTTCATTTTTGTCAAAATCACTTCCTGAAGAGAACTGATAATGAGCTTATTTGCAGGACTGATCACAAAGTATTAGTGCATACATAATTATTTTTTGAGGTTTTGAACTTAAAACAGGAATTCACAATGGTCTATGGTGCTCCATGCTAAGCTTCACACAAGTAAGGAGTACAGACATATACATGGTTCTGATTCTGAGACAGGTTAGAACGTAGGTCTGTCATGTTAATGTTTTATGTGTCATCATTTACATATGTCAAGATCATTGCAGTAGGGGCGTGGCCAAGATAAGCACAGAGTAGCAGCTTTTCTTATCAACTCTGCCTTTACAGAACTTTATTGACAGGAAATATTGAAATAAACTGCCCTAATAATATATTTTTTATTTTAATTAATTCTTTAAAATATATATTAAGGTAGTATATAAAAATTTTCAAGTAGATTTTAAGTTTTCCTGTCAAAGTTACACTTGGAAGTACTACCGTAAAAGAACAGGATGAGCTTCACTAAATCTTCTCATCAAGAGACAACTATCAAAAAGAACTACAGTCATTCCTAACTACTATTCAGGAACTAAGTGTCAAGATAGACAAAATGGATATAAAAATTGACAATTTCAAAGAAAAGTGTCCTCACCAAATGGACATTCTACATGAAGATTTATTGCAACAGAGGAAGCAGATTTCAGGAATGGAAACTGCGTTAAGTGATATGGATAACAGAATTCAGGAGAGTGAACATAATGCTGAGTTCCTGTTAAAGCAAAATTCTCTTCTTCAGACAAAGGTTGATGATCTTGAGAACAGGTCCCGTAGGAATAATGTGAGAATTTTTGGCTTACCAGATAAGATAGAGGGAAACAATATGGAAACAAATTTATCTTCCTGGTTGCCTGAAGTACTTGAACTGCCAGAGGCTCTTTCATATGGTATTGAAAGAGCCCATAGATCAATGGTGACATCTAAAAACACCAAGAGTAATTATACTAAATCTGTTATTGTAAAGTTCCTATCAGCCCATGATAAGGGAATGGTACTAAAGACTGCATGGGCAAAATCCCCAATCAAACTGAAGGACAATATTTTACGCTTTGATAATGACTATTCTTCTTCACTATTATCAAAAAGGAAAATTTTCTTGCCTTTAGTCAGAGAACTAAAAAAGAATAAAATAAAAACCCATTTGCTTTTCCCTGCAAGACTGAAAATATTTTATCAAGATGGTTTTAAAATTTTTGATGACCTAGGCAATGCAATAACTTATATAAAATCTAATAACATACTGGAAAACGTAGATGAAATGGAGTGGGCCAGTCCTAGTCTTAAAAGAAATGCTGAGAACAACACTTGGAAAACATTTGACCCTAAAAAAAAATCAAAAGATGAATCATAACAAGTACATATTTGCACTTGATTCACTCAGTTGGGGAAATGAAACTGGACATCTGGGTGAGCTTTTGGTATTATATTTAATATAATGTAAATTAGTTAACTAAATAGTTGTCTATTTTGCTTTGTAGAATAGTCGTTTGTTGGGATTTTTATTTTTTCATTTGTACTATTTGTTTAAGATTAATTATCTTAATGTTTATTGGTTTGATTCCCATGGATGCAGTAATTCTCCTGTCTTGGATATCTATGCTTCTGGATGTCTTATAGTGGTGCTTATCATTAGGGGGCGTATTTGTTTATCTTGATTTTGGTTCTTATAGTGGTTGGAAAACTTTTATTTGGTTATAATTGCTGTATTTGTATTTTAATAGTTGATTTATGGTTAATTGTTTGATAAAGGAATCTGGTATAATGGCCTGATGTATAGTTGCAGAATTTCTGTGCTAGTGATGGTACTTCTGACCCGGGATGTGAGTGGCAGTGTGGCTGGAGTAATGGTAAGGCTTTGTTGTCGTTTCCGAGTTGTTGGTGTGTTTATTTGCAGGCTCTGATTTGGTGCTCTAGCACTGTAGA
The DNA here is from genome assembly GCF_019279795.1 of Protopterus annectens. Classification (NCBI taxonomy): domain Eukaryota; kingdom Metazoa; phylum Chordata; order Ceratodontiformes; family Protopteridae; genus Protopterus; species Protopterus annectens. Next base: position 1,120,609,897 of record NC_056728.1, read on the forward strand.
GACATGTGTGGTGTTGTTTGCGTTAATTGTATGTTTTGGTGCCTGTGTGCTTTGGTCGGAGATTAACCGGAGAGTCTGGTTGATAGTGTGGTGAAGCTTTGCTTGATAGCTGTCATTGCTTCATGTTTTTTTTTTTCCTTTCTCATCTCTCTCGGTATAGAGGGAGTCTTGAGACATTGCCTTATATGTAGTTAAGTAATGTTTTACTTACTATTTCCCGCCGGAACTTTGAAAGCTTTATCTTCATGATGAGCTCGTGACTGTGGTATCCATCGCAGATGGAAAGCTCTGAGTTTTCTTAAAACGTCATCATGAAAGCGTCAGAAGTAAATTGATCTTCTGATCCTCACCGGGAAGCTACTGAATCGAATTTGTTTCCTCATACAGCATACGGATAGAAGATATAACTAGATGACTACTTTCAACTTATTGTAAGACATTATATGCAATAATCTCTTAAATAAATAGGGATTATACTACGCACAAGGGTGCCCGCAGGCAGGTGCAAGGGGGTGCACTTGCACCCCCCTGGAATCGGCTAGATAATTTCAAAGAAAGTTTTTTTTTTTTACGTGCATTCTTCTTTAAGATGAAGTCTCGGTGTGCTGACATCATCGTCGCTAAGTTTGTGAGCGGGAACAGACGGGTTTACAAGCAGCCAGGAGCGAAATAGCACGCAGGAGTAAACGGACGGACGATGTGGGACACTTTCGTGTGTGTGTGTTAGCACGCAGGAGTAAACGGACGGACGATGTGGGACACTTTTGTGTGTGTGTGTGTGTGTGTGTGTCTGTGTGTGTGTGTGTGTGTAAAATGCCCCAGGTGTACATGGTGGTGGGTAGAGAGTAAGGCTTGAACCCTGTACCTTGGGCCCAACTGGCAAGAGCCTGAATTCCCTACCCACCACCATTTGTAAAAATGTTGCAGGATTTTCCTTCATACTTTTTCTGTTCCTCATAAAATCTGTGGTTTCTGCATTTGTGTCCTTGTTGCCTGACAGCTACATGTTCTCTGGTTTTATTCTTGGCTGTCTGGAGTGTTTCTCCCTGGGCCTCTGCTAAAAATTAGCTTTTTTTTTCAAAGTCAGATTTTCCTGGTTAACAAAAGTTAAAAAAAATAGACACACTTCAATATCAGACTTCATATTCTTCAGAAAGTGCATGGTAACAAAAGCTTTTATTCTAGCAATTTTCTAAGTGTACAAGATGGATATTTGAAATGTATCCCTGTGTTTGGGACTGTATTCCCCCCATTATTGGCTTCGTCCAGGTTTTGTGTTAGGGTTGAGAGTTATGGTAAGAACTGAATTCACTGAATATGTTTGGGGGCTGTATTCACCCAGTATTGGCTTTGTTTAGGTAGTGTTTGGGACTGTATTCCCCCCATTATTGGCTTCATCCAGGTTTTGTGCTAGGGTTGAGAGTTATGGTAATAACTGAATTCACTGAATATGTTTGGGGGCTGTATTCACCCAGTATTGGCTTTGTTCAGGTATTTATTGGCCCCATCCAGGTTTTTTGCTAATGTTGAGAGCTATGGTAAGAACTGATTTCACTGAATATGTTTGGGGGCTATATTCTCCCATTACTGGCTTTGTCCGGGTGTTATTTGCTAAGTGGTTGAGAGCTATGGTGAGAACTGAATTCACTGAATGTTTGGTGGTTGTAGTCACCCATTATTGGCTTTGTTCAGATATTTTGTGCTAAGAGGTTGACAGCTGTGCTATGGTGAGAACTGAATTCACTAAATGGTAGCTATTTAAGTTTCAGTCTTCCTCTTTTGCAAAACAGTTGATTTGGCGTAGTGGTATTTTGCTCTGACTGTTTTGCACGGGGTCCCCTGGGTTCAAGACGTGGCAGTGAAATGTATGGTGGTAACGCAGCATTTTATTCTAGCAACTTTCAAACATTATACAAGCAATGTTTAAAATGTGTCCCTGGTTTTTGGCCTTTTGTCCCCCCCCTCCCAATAAATTTTGGCTTTTTCCAGATTTCTTGTGCTGAAAAGTTCAGAGATACAGCTGAGTGTCGAGTAGATTTTACAAGGAGCTGAGAGCTGCAGGGGAGCAAAGTTTAGTGCTGCTTATGTTTAGTCTGCTTGCATTGTTAATAGCACAACAGATAGTGTACTTGCTTTAGATGCTGATGGCTGTGGGTTCTACTCTCACAGTAGGTAAATGCATTGCTGATGCTGTATTGTGTTGTAAAGGGGGTGGATACTGCAGTCTTTTTGGCAAAGATACCTAGTAACTATGAACCTGTTAACAGTTTGCTATCCATTCCCTATTGCGGTATTACTAGCTTTTCATTTTTTTATTGCATGCAACAAAAGCAATTTATTCTTCAAGGGTAACAGGCACTTTATTTGTAGATTAAGCAATGACATATAAAGTGTTTGCTAGCAGCAACCTCTTTATTAGTTACAAATTTTTTCATTGTGGAGTTTACTACTTCAGAGATTGTGTATTATTTACTGATACTGGTGGATTTGAGTAGACTTTATGATGGAAATGTTCTGAATTGGGCAGTTTTGTCATTGGTGGATGCTTTTTGTTTCATTGTTTACTGGAAAAATGTTCAAAGCAATAAATTTAAAATGCCCTCTAACAACTGTACTGTATTGTACAAGGAATATAATGTAATACGGTCAGGAAGGTGTATCAAAGAGCACGTTATGTTCGAGGGGCCTATGATTTTGAAGACAGCCCAGAGTTAATATTTGCCATTGGCAAAATGTATTTTCTCTGAAAGTGGTTTTCAGTGCTGCTTCAATGCATGCGAGTTTCAAGAGCAGAGAAGTTTTAATGTTAGTCTGTTTTCATTGTGAGACTGCATTGCTTTAACAGATATGTATTAGGGTTTGTGCTGTAAAATGCAAAATTAACTTTCAAATGAAATCCTAAATCATCGCACAAGTAAAGCAGTATGCACATTAGTGTTTATGATAAATTGGGCAAAATAACCAAGGAATGGGACATTGGAATGGCTGCAGGGGGGAGGCTCCATTTGACCATGATTTTGTGAGGGGGGGTAGCAAGCTCAGACAGCCCCGGTTGAACTATACCTCTCAGTTGTCCATATCGTTGCAGAATGAATAGATATTTGCTGCTTATTTTTGGTTTGTTCCTCAAATTTGTGGTTTTCTAGCAAATCATTTAGGAATGAAGCCATTAAATGACAGACATTGAGTTTCAGATGTCATAACCTTCAGAAAAATGCATGCTAATGCAAGACTGTCTTTAAGTTTATACAAGAGCAATTTTTCATAGTGTTTGTATGTTCCCCAATATATTTGGCCTTGTTCAGATTTCCTGCATTAAGAGGTTGAGAGGTACATGCAAATCACTTTGTAGATTAGGAATATCCAAACATCTCAATTGTCCCCAATTCTGGCTCAAAATGTTGCTCTCCCCTAATAATCCCTCCTCCAAAATGGCAATTTTGGAAGAAAATGTGGAGGGTTTACAATTATATATAATTGTAATGATCACTTATAGATTACCTTTATTTCAGAAATGCATGTGGATGATCTTATTTTGTTAGCTGCTTCAAGTTAACTGTTAATATTAAAAAGGTGTCCCTTTTTTGACAGGTATTTTTGCATCACATTTTGGTCCATTTTTCATAAAATTGTGGTTTTCTGGCAAATTAGTGGCAAGTCATTAAAGACTGAAGTTAGAAAATAATGGCAGACATTTGAGTTTCAGATTTCATAGCCTTCAGAAAATTTGTACTAATGCAAGATCTACCTGTTCTATTTAAGTTATAAGAGCAATATTTAAAAATTGGCCTTATTTTTGGGCTTGTCCCACTTCTAGTTCTATGTATGGCTTTGTCCAGATTTCTTGCTCTGAAGTTGAGAGGTATGAGTGTCAGATCCATCACTGTCAGCCAGAGACATTTCAAATTGTGACATACTTATTGCACCCCACTCCCCATTGTAGTGGCTCTGGATGTGTCCATGGAAGGCAAGGAGCAGTTATGCAGTGTAAGTGTGCAGAGTATTCCCCCATCCAAAGTAGATCACAAATCGACCGTGGCTTTTCATCTGTCCTTGATTTTGCAAAATGTTCTGGTTTTCTATCAGAGTTTTGTACTGTTGATTTATGCTTCTTATTCAGGAACTGTATGCTGTCACAGTGCCCTGTTGCTCTGTTTAAGTAGCCATGGTTTAATGAACATCAGGTAAGCTTGTCGGAGATTGTAAGATGCAAGTAAGTTTTAGTAAGCTTGTCAGACATTGTAAGATGCAAGTAAGCTTTAGTAAGTATATTGTTAAAGAATTACCAGCATTGAAAGCCTTTTCGTTGTTGCCATGCAGAGAATATTTACATGACTAGATAATGTATAAGCCTTGGGTATTGAAATGCATATGACAGTATTTTATTTATTTATTTTATTTGCAGTTGGTTTGCCAGGATAGTCCATTGGCCCAAATGAACCCATTTTCAATGGAGTCCTGGGGAGAAAAGCTCCAAAACTAAGTAGGTTATTAATAGATATACAAATTATACAATTACACAGAAGTTAATCATACAAGAAATAACAATTTGCAAATAATACAACAAAAACTAGAGCGAGTACAATCTAGTGATGAAATTAATAGATAATACAGACTAAAGGGAAATTTAGCACAAAAGCACTGAGAAATAACAACATATTTGGAAGCATTTCATGACAATATTGAGGAATAATAACATATTAGGAAGCAATGCACAAAAGTACTGAGAAGCAATAACGTATTAGGGAAGCAATACTTAGGAAGTGTGGCCTAGTATATTCTTTCCGATTTATTGTAGGAATAATAATATGTATGAGTTAGGGTGGGTAATTAGGAAAGTTTCAGGAGGAAACAGAGGAAGAAAGAAGATGGAGTTTGCAAGTTAGTTATGTGGGGTGGGAGCAAGAGCATTCCCACTGGGATACTAGATGTGAGTGAAGAGATCTTTTAAATATAAAATGGTTGGGGGTGGTGCGAATGGAAGGTGGTAGGGAGTTCCAAAGGCATGCAAGGCCATAAGACAGAAGATTTTTGCCTGGGGGACGAGTTGGTTTATATACTTCTAATAGATTTTGATTGTTGGACCTTAATACTCTAGCAGGAAGGTGCATTTTAAAGGCTGATGAAAGGGAGGGACAAAGGGAGGGGTTGAAAATGAGCTTATGTGCAAGATTTAGTCGAGTATATGTGAGATAACTGGGTAGCTCTAGCCATTTTAGTTTTTGGAGAGAGGAACAGTGGTGGGTGGAGGACTTGTGGTTGGTAGCGAACTTGGCAATTTTGTTGCAGCAAGAGGAAAGTTGTGTTTTTAGAGAGGTCTGTAGATTAGTTAGGAGTGGAGCTCCATAGAGAAGGGAGGGGATAAGAAATGAGGTAGAGAGGGTGATTTTGGTAGCAGGTGTAAGGTAATGATTTTGTCTTTAAAGCATACCTAGTTTTTGATGGGTTTTCTTGATATTTAACTGTAGGTGGGAGTTGAATTTGAGCTGGTTATCAATTTGGACCCCAAGTAACATGGTCTCAGACACCAGTTCCAGGGGTAGATTATTTTGTCTAGAGATGTGGAATGTGTTTATATTGAAAGAAGTTGCCTTAGAGGGGGTGAATAACATTAATTTGGTTTTAGAGGCATTGAGTGCTAGGTGATTCCTTTTCATCCATTGCTCAGTTGTTGTAAAAGCATCTTGAGTCAGTTTTAGGAGTGAGGGGATAGAGGTGGCAGTGCAGATAATAGCAGAATCATTGGCATATTGGATGATGTCTGAGAATGGGATAGAGTTGCGGAAATCATTTATAAATATATTGAAGAGAAGGGGACTCAGTATAGAGCCCTGGGTACCCCAGTAGGAGTATTTAGAAATGAGGAGGTGGCCTTTTTCCATTTGACTGCTTGAGATCTGTTAGATAAGTAGCTGGAGAACCAGTTCAAGGAGGAGGGAGATAGGTAAAGTTTAGTTAGTAGCAGGCTGTGAGAGAGTGTCAAAGGCCTTAGAGAGGTCGAGTAGTAGGGTAGAAACAATTTGGCCAGAGTCGCGGGCTTTATTTACAGTTTCAAGGAAGGAGAGGAGGGCGGTCATAGTGCTATGATGTGGTCTGAATCCATGTGTGGGAGTTAGTAGGTGATTATCTAAGAGATGTGGAAGGAGTTGTAGTTGGATACGCTTTTCTAGGAGTTTAGAGATGGGGACAGAATAGCGATGGGGCGGAAATTAGTAACATTGTTGTTGTTGCCACCTTTATGTAGAGGTATGATAAAGGCCCTTTTCCAGACTTGGGGTACTATACATTCTTGGATAGAGCAGTTGATTTAAAATGCTAATAGGGTAAGCGATTGCTTCAGCAGCTTTGCTAAGAAAGTAAGAAGGGATGTTATCAGGAGCATTGGTGCATGGCTTCAGTTTCATAAGGAGTTTCTTTATAGTAGAAGTGGGTATAGGTTTAAATGAGAAAAAAGGAGTGTGAAGAGGGAGAATTAGGGGCAGATGACACTGATGAAGTAGTAGGAGTAGGAGGAGTGGAGGGATGGGAGTTAGTAGAAGGGAATGAGGAAGTAGTAGCAGAGTAGGGTAGAGATGGTTGGGGATGGTAAGGGAGTTTTGGAGAATGTAGTGGTGTTAGAGAAAGATGACGTTAATTTGGAAATGGATTCAATGAAAAGAGTTAAATTGGGTAGCCAAGTCTTGGTCAGGAGCGTTTGGGTCTGGGGTAGGGGTATCTGGTTTGCTGGGGTTAAGTAGAGTAGAGATATCTTTCTAAAATTTCTGAGGGTTTGATTTTATTATTGTTTTGAAGTGTGGAAAAGTAGTTTTGTCGGTCGAAGATTATGAGCTTTTTTACCTTATTTCGAAGTATTTTATATTCATTGTAATAAAAGGACAGGATTACAGTATTTTCAGAAGCTCATTACATTTTATTGCAGACCAGTGTCTTATAGCAGTGTCTGTGTGTTAGTACACTTGTAGTTGGGTGGCTTTAATGGTATATGGTAAATAAGCATTGCTACCTTACTTAAAAGCCAAGCCCTGCAACAACTAGCTCCACACTTGAAGTCAAAACACAATAGCTCTGGTGGGTAAATGTACTCTGTAGTAATCAAAAAAGGCAAATGCTTAAAATAATTACAGCTTATGTGCAAACACAATAGGTAGTGATGAAACAATGCTCTGCTAAAAATGCTTTAATGCTTCACATTGCTGAGCTGCAGATCAGTTATCACTGGCTACCAGGATTTCACCCACTTCAGCTCAAGCACTGTGCCGTTCAGTGCAACCTTCCCAGAACTAATTCAAGTCTGACCAGAATTATTTGGTGTGTGTATAAGAGGGAGGTAGCATACCCCTCAGCTGCCCAGATTTTTGCCCCATATTCCTCCTAAAAAGGATTGAAGTTGCTGAATGAGACATTTCAGTTTTAGATGTCATGTCATTTAGAAAAATGCATACTAACACAAATCCTGTTACTCTTGCAATTTTCTAAGTTTCTGAGAGCCATATTTATAATCTATCCCTATTTATTTTAGGCTTTGTCCAGATTTCTTGCACTAAGGTTGAGGCCTTGAGGGGTGTAGTATGTTTGTGAGAGAGAAAGTGAAATGCCCAAGTTAGAGTTAACAGGTGGAATTTTCAAGTGCATTTTCAAGGAACTGTGAGTTTTAAGGGAAGCTAAGTTCACTGCTGCTCATGCCAAGTCTATTTACAATGTGCTACTGTTTTGTTTAGTAAATGGTATCTCTGTTGTGGTATAAAGTTTTAAAGCTATGTTAGTAGCACCACAAGTAGAATACTTGCATCTTAATGTAAAGGCTTGAGGTTCTATTCCTACAGCATATACATTTGTATGCTGCAGTCTTTAGGATGTCCTCCTTTGGATGAGATGCCTAATAACTATGAACCTGTTTTTCAGCTAGTCATCCATTTTCTATTGCAATATACCAGCTTACCATTTTTTTAATTTAACATAGGCAATTTATTCTTTGACGGCAGCAGGCACTGAATTTGTAGATGAAACACTGAAATATACAGTTGTTTTCTAGCAACAACATCTTCATTAGTTTCAGATATCTTTAATGTGGAATTATTCAGATTACTTTTACTTCAGCAGAGACACTCAAACAAGTGCTGCTGTATAATACAAGGGATATAATTCAATTATATATTATAATTAATACAATCAGGTAAATCAAATAACTTTTGCATGGCCCTAACTGTGTGCAAGGAGCCTATTGCTTGAAAACAGTTCAAAGGTAAATAACCTGCCACTGGCCAGATGCATTTTCTTTGAATGTGGGTTTCAATGCTGTTTCATTGAATGTGAGTTTCAAAAGTAGAGAAGCTTTAATGCCAAGTCTGTTTTCATTGTAAGACTATTGCTTTATTTAGGTTTAGTAAATGTCTCAGTGTTTGGGCTATAATGTTTGAAATAAAAGTTGCAAATTAAATCCAACTGCCTGTAATCATTGTAGAACTAAAGCATAAAACAGTATGCACACAGATTTGAACAGTGTCTACAGTAAATGGGGAGAAGTCCACCCACCCCAAGTAATGGGACACTGGAATGGCTGTGTGGGTGGGGCTTGGGGTGGGTGGACTTGGGCGGGACTGTGTTGGCAGGGGGCGGGGTGAGCTATGTGGGTGGGGCTCTGGGTTTGCACCCCCCTGCAAAAAATCCTGCGGGCTCCCTTGACTACGCATGTAGCCTAAATACTTTTTCCGATCATCATAGGTATTCTTGAGCCTTATGTATTTATATACGAATAGTATTCTCATAAAATATTTGCTTTATGTATGACAAGGGTGCTGATATCTTGATGAGAAATACTAGTTGTGATTTGTGCATATTTGGAAGATTTAATAACACTACAAGCTGTTTATATACTTGTGTTACATGTACATTTTTTATAACTATTGACTTGTTGAGAAATTATTCATGACGCATTTATCAAAATGTTAAATGTATAGATGTATATAATATGTTATCTCAGTTATTTTATGAATGCATTTGTGTAATAGGCTGATAGGGATGTACCACATAGGCAGCAATAATATTGCATGGACAGGTGCATTAAAAATAGTTAGATCTGTTTATCATTAGAAAATGTGAAATTTTCATCTTTTGTTTTGTTAATGAAATAGCTTTTCAAAATTCAAAGATAGTATAAGCTATAATTCAATAATAAAAAGCTTGTTATATTTAAATAAGGCTTTATATAGTATACAGGAGCTATTTAAGCACCTTGCTTCTTTGAACTAATATGACCTTTTCACTAGTTTTCAGTATGGTGATGGACCCTTTGAGGTAACTCAGATTAATGCAATGAATGGAAGATCAGACTTTTAAGGTTTATTAGTCACTCTTCTATGAGAGACTGCACCGGGGTGTTTGGTTATAAGAAAACTAGCAGGATGTTGTTGGTTTTACTTCTTGATGAGTAATCACTATATTTGGTTTCTGGCAAAGAAATGCAGTGTTCATTTCTTTCAGAACAATCAGTATGTTAGTTTATTGTTAGTAAAATCACTTTTATTAGTATCTTATTTATTAGCTGCCAATGTTAGTGGTTATTGAAGGCCCTTAGGTGATTCATTTACAACTATGTTCCATTTAGCTGATCACCTATGACAGTACTATATATCACACTTCAGCCTTTATTAGCCATATTTCGGTAATAAAAGAATGCCATAGTCTGTTTTTAAGGTTCTTATCAAATGTGATTACTTTAAAACAGAAGAGTGAACTAATAGATCATAGTAGTTCTTAATAACCTACTACCTAATGTAAGAAAATTCTGTACTTTATTCCTATTCATCACCCAAAGACTCCCTATGCTGTGGAATAAAATCCCGGTATATGTGAGGCAGAGCACCTCGCTGGCCTTGTTCAAGAGAAATCTTGACCAATGGATGGGAGATCGCAGATATACTCCAGGGATTACCTCAGTGTCACTGCTCGACAGAGGCACAGCAAAATAATGGGTATAGTTCCCCATACTAAAGGGGTGGCGTAAGCCACAAAACTATGGGCTAGGCTTGTAAATGCCCTCGGGCAGATAGCCTAGTATGAACCTATGAACCTATGAACCTATGAACCTAAGATGTAGCTGTCATCAATTTACTAACTGACACAACATTATATCTATATATTTGGTTCATACAAAAAATTGTTTATGTTATTGATGAGAAGCCTTATTTTTATAGTTATGACTATAGACATTTAAGCAGGTGCTGATGGGATGCTGCTTTTGATAGGAAGTCGATTTGAGTGACTGATGTCATTCGAGTTAGGAGTTTTAAACTCCAGAGGGGTTCGGGTTGGTTATTTTGTTTCATGTTTATGTTATAAATATTTTCTAATAACTTTTCAGACGTTCATATCTTATGTAGTAGGAAACAACCTTAATTTTAAGAATATGATAATTTTACACTATGTTTGTTCTAATGATCATAATAGTATTCCTATTAGATACATTCTTGTGTATTTCTTAGATCAGTATATTTATATTTACATCATTTAATTTTCAATGACTACACTAAAAGGTATATCAGTTAACATTAATGGTTTAAATAATCCTAATAAAATGAGGAATTTAACTAGATATCTTAAGTTACATAAATCCCAGTTAGTATTTTTACAAGAAACTCACTTAATAGCAGAGGATATATTCAGACTTGAATCTAAAACATATAAGATTTTAGTAAGTTCTGAACATACTAAGAAAAAGAGAGGAGTAGCTATCCTACGAAACAGCATAATGCTTTTTCATATATTGGATCCCAGGGATAGGGAAAAACACAGTGAAACAACATCTAGATCAAATTGTACTATTCTCTAAAGGGAACATTATTTTGGCAGGAGATTTCAATTGTATTCTAGATTACAAAGACTCTAGTACTAATAGGAAGAGAAGAATATCTACATCATCTAAATTATTAAAAGACTTTTCAGATACTTATTTTTTGAAAGATATAAATTATTTTGCAGATACTACTTCTTTATTTTACACCTTTTTATTCTCATAGACATAACTCATACTCAAGGATAGATAGAGTTTTTATTTCTAATAATTTAACAGATTCCTTAAACAAATCAGCAGTGATTTCATGTCCTTTATCAGATCATAATTCTATAACTTTTGAAGTGGTAGTCAATCCAAATTTTAATATTCATATAAAAAGGATCCCAGCTTATATCACAAAATTAAAATATTTTAATGATTTAATTTCTACAGAAATACAGAATGTTTTAGAACTTAACAATACTAATGATATATCAGAAATTTACATATGGGATGCCCTAAAAGCTTATCTATATGGTAGGATATTGAATTGGTACAACAACAAAAAGAAAGCTTGAGATAAAGAGCTGCAAGATATACAATGTAAATTAGACACTTTAAAACTTAGTAATATGGGTGATAAAGATATATCAGATAAAAGAAAAGAAATATATATGTTAAATAATAAATAACTAGAAATATTAAAACATAAAACTATGATCAATATAGAAAAATTCAAGTTTATAAATTTCTCTTCTAACCCTAAATCCTTAAAAATTCTTGCTAATAAAATGAAAAGATTAAATAGATTTAATCATATTAATTAAATATTCTCCCCTAAAAAGGAAAAATGGTATCGGAAATTCATAATATATTAACTGAATTTAGACAGTTTTTTATACACATCAACCAAACAACTACTGAAATTAACTCCAAAGAGGAAATAAAAACATTTATTAATAAATACACTAAAACAAGACTTTCAGAGGAACAAGAGATTTCTATTGATAAACAAATATATTTTAAAGAACTTCAAACTCACATTACCAAATTAAAGCAAAATAAAGCACCAGGTAATGATGACATAATTCCTGAAATTTACAAATTACTACCTATAAATGCTCTAAAATTGCTTTATAAAGTATTTAATCTTGTTCAGGACAAAAACATAATTCCACCTTCTTGGAAATACACTTTTATTTCTCCTATTTTAAAATCTAACAAAGATCCCTCTAAGTGTACATCCTATAAGACCCATCTCCCTATTAAAAACTGATTACAAATTATTTATGTCCATTTATGCAGAAAGGCTTAAAATACTTTTACCCAAATTAGTTGAAAGTGATCAAATGGGGTTTATAATAAAGAGAACTTCATATGATAACATTAAAAGAATATTAACTTTAATTGATTTGGTGAAAAATCTTTAAAAAATTAACCCTAGTTAGTTTAGATATAAATTGTGCTTTCAACTCAGTTACATAGGAATATCTGTTCAATCTATTAAAGGAATTCAATTTATCCAATAATTTTATCAATCTTATCACTCTGTTATATGAAGGTAGCAAAGCTTATGTTAAAATTGGTACTAGTATATCTCAAAATATACCAATAGTAAAAGGTACTGAGCAAGGGTGTCCTTTATCCCCTCTTTTATTTTCATTAGTTATGGAACCATGGGCAAATTTAATAAGACATGATACAGATATTGAATGATACAAATTAAACCCTGCTATATCATCTACAATATAAAATGTCTGCAGATGACATATTGATTACTCTTGGGAGTAGAAGGGAATCCATACAAAAACTTTTTAAAAACATGGAATATTTTCAAAAAAATTCCAGCCTTACTTTTAATAATAATAAAACACAAATTATTTTAACAGGTTCAAAAAAATACAATATACCTGATGGATATAATGAATATATAGCTCAATCTCAACAAATAGCATATTTAGGTATAATTATTACTAACAATATTAAAGATACCATTCAAGTAAATTATAATAAAAGTCTATTACAGGTAAAAAATTTAATAAATAAATGCAACAAATTACCCTTTCCTATGGATGATAAACTTTTAATAATAAAGATGATCCTTCTCCCCAAAATCTTATATATAATTCAATCTTTATCTATACCTCCTTCTAACCAAATAATTAAAAAATTTAATTCAATGATTCAGAATTTTTTGTGGTTACCAAATAAGCCAAGGATTGCATTAACATACCATATGTATAATTGGAATAATGGGGGTATAGCCTTACCAAATTTAGAAATGTATTCAATTTCATCAGTATTCAATACAATCTCTCATCTCATAGATGTGGAATACACTGCTAAGTGGAAAGAGTTTATAGAGGTATTGTCACAAAATACCAAAGATATAAACAGTTCCTATAAGCTAAATATAATTAATAATCCATTTACTTGGAGGTTAAAAGATTATATTTCTGAATTTTCTTCTCTGAGTTTTAACTCTAAGTGTATAGTTTTTTTCTTTTAAAATCATTTAACAATTATATATTTAAATATAATATATATAAGGATTGGCTTTTTTTACCCTTCCTATAGCCTACACACAGCTCTATTTTCTCTTCAGATTATACAAAAATGTCTATATTTCAGCAAAAGCATTTAACATTTTGGCACCAAATGATGATAAATAATGAGATAAAATCCAATAGTTTACTCTTGGAAGAGTATAAACTTGATTCTTGTTTGTAGTTAGAACTTCAAGAAGCTAGACAATATGTATTAAATAAATTGGATTCTATTTCTCCTATAATTAGGAAAAAAATTCCCAAGCTAATACAATATATGCTTTTATCAGTTTTCCATAAATCCCCTGCTAATAACAAGCTATCAAACATTTATAGGGCAATTAAATGTGAGAAGTCAAGAATGAAGTGTAAAATTGAAAACAGTATAAAATAAAACACTTTACCACTGTGTGAAAAAGTATTAAGATCTTAAATAACTTTCAATAATAGTTAATAATGACAGTTCTAAAAAGTAGGATGAAGAAATATATAACGAAAAACTAATATTAGCCCCATGTTGTCTGAATTTAAAACCATCAAGCTAAAAAGCTATAAAGACTGGAGCAGAGAAAACCATCCTGTAAAGGACGTCCGGTGAATATGATAAAAGATGAAATAAGAGTGTACACATTCACATAAACAACTCTAAATGCAAACACATTCATGTGTAGATAACAACTAAGTGAATGTGAATAACCATGTATATGTATAAACATGTATATACCTAACTGAACAAATAAGTACATTTTTAACTATTTAGATAAATATTTAACATACCCTGTTTAAGCAAAAATATGAAACCTTTCTTGCAGGCTGAAGTGAATAAGATATATATTCACCTCATTAAACTCTTTAGTTTAAGGATGTAAGATATGGAATAAACTTCATTCAGTCCTGGTGGGTAGCAGACCCTGGTACGAAGTTGCCATATTAATTCCAGTTTTTCTAGGAATAATGAACTAGGGCCACACCTTCCATCACTCGTAACCTGGTCAATCATTATAAATTTAAAAGAGTGTAATGGGAAAGCTCTCACATGTCTAGCCAGAGCATTTTCCTGCTTTGATGTTCTAATGCTGTAAAGGTGTTCGTAAACCCTTTCTTTTAGTTTCCTGTCCGACTTCCCAATATAAAAAGCTGGGCAGGCTTGACATTGGGCCAAATAGACTATACTTTTAGTATTACAGTCAAATTTACCCTTTGACGCATAGGGCACTCCTCTGATCAAGAAGTTGACCCCAATCTCCATGAAGGGGCCTTGGGGGCACATGCTACACTTTATCATCCCTTTTCTCCTGCTTCCAAAATTGTCTTCCTTCCTAGTCAGTAATAAGCTTTTTAAATTCCTGCCACGTCTAAAAAACTACTCTAGGGAGGGTCCCTCAATTTAGCATATAAATTGTGGTCAAGGGCTATTAAATCCCAGTTCTTATTAATGATGTCTTTGATATCATAACTATTGCTACTAAAAGTAGTAATAAAGGTGGACCCTACTAAAGGAGCATCATCATGAACCACCTGAACTTGGTTGATTTCCATTTGTTCCTCATTAATTTTAACCCCCAGTATAGGTTGGTACATGCCCCTATGCCTCTTGTTTTGTACATCTCTTACCAGTTCCCTAACCATAGGTAGAGGGTATCCCCTCTTGATAAACATATCCTGAAGTTGATTACATTCTAGTAAAAACTCTTCTTGTGTGGAAACCATCTGAGCTGCTCATACCAGTTGGCCTTTTACCACTGAACGCTTTTGAAATAGTGGATGACAACTGTCAAAATGTAAAAAAGCATTCGAGTAGGTATCTTTCCTGAAAATACGAGCTGTATAGCAACCATTAATTAGGTCTTTTTTTAAATCAACATCCAGGTAAGCTATTCTTTCCATGTGGAAAGTATGTGTGAACTGTAAAAAAACTGTGGTATTATTGAGGTATGTCACTAGATTGTTAGCTTCCACCTCATCACCCTTAAACAACATAAAGATATTGTCCAGGTATCTTGTATAAAAGTGTATTTGGCTTCTAATTTCAGGTACATTTAAAATAAACTCCCTTTCCCAAGAAGCCATCACTAGGTTGGTGAAGCTGGCTCCACATGGGGAGCCCGTTGCTACGCCAATGGACTGGACGAAAAACCTGTTGTTGAAGTTGTTCTAAAAAGAATATAACATGTTGGAGATGTAATATTGAATTGAATGCTGACTGGTCTCATATGTTTTATAATTGCATATATTTAAGAAAATTTTGGGATGGTATCAATAATTTGTTGCAAACAATTTATACTGATAATTTCTTTATATCTAAATCACTTGTTTTATTTAAAACTCCTGTTCCTGATTGTGTAAAAGAGAATAAGTACCCTTTGGTTTGGTCTATACTATCTATAGCTAGAAAAACAATCACTAAGAATTGGAAATCTAGTACAGCACCTACATTTTTGGAATTTAAAAATATACTCCTTGAAACGTAATTTGGAAATGTTAACTATTAAATCTAGATCATCTTGGAATACTACATTATATAATTCATGGAATATCATCTATGAACTTCTAGAAAAATAGTTTATTAATTTATGTAAACAGATGATTTTTATTAATCCTACAGCTACATTAAGGAATTTTTTTTACATGATGAACGTCTTTGTACATAGTTTAGTTACATTGGTTTATACATTAGAGGTTTGTTTTTTTTATTTTCTTGTTTTTTAACTTTAAAGAAAAAATGTTATAATTTCATGGAAATATTTGTTCATTTTAATAATTATTTAATAAAATTATTTAAAAAAAATATCATTGTAGTAAAGTACTCATTATAAGGATAATACTGGTGCACACGTATACTGTGTACATATATAAGGCATAGTGTACTGTTCCATAGGCAACTGTATATGTGTGTATTACATCACTGAGTAACACATTCACTGCATGATAATGTACATCTATGTATCACTCCAAATACTTCATAAGATGCATGGCAATGGTAAAGAGTCAATCCTTCCACTTTCTGTGTGTATACCAGCAATACTTTCACATTGGGTCAAGTGTTGTATAACTGTTCCCCCATAAATCCTTATGTTGTATTATTAGAAAACTTTTTTATTGTGGAAGGTGGTAGTTTTATGTATAAGTCTTATACTTTTTGCTGGGACAGTATGAGCAGGTTGGGATGAAGCTGAACTTCATAAGGAAGCAAGCCTGTCACTGCTGGTGGAATAACCAATGCATCCCTTAATTAATAGGGAAAATGTAATTATAAATGATTATGTTCATAATATTAGACCTAATACCAGATTCAAACCCTTGCCAATCTGCATTGACAGTCTACAGATGTGATCATTAGCTGATCATACCACAAAACAACCCAAATGTTAGGTGTTAAAATGCACACATTTGAAGGGACTATGTAAACACTGTGAAGCAAGGGAGATTGTGTGCAGCATACATCATAATGGGAATTACAATTTGAACATCCCATTTGTTATACATTTAGGTTTGCAGCTTGTTCAATGTATGATAATAGCCGTCAGCTCATACTATGATCATTGTTTCTTTCCATAGCACAGCGCAGCTAAGCACAGTAGTACAAAGGGCAGGAGACTAATGTAACTAAAGCCAAAAACTCACCAGTTCTTGCCATAACATGAGAAATGTCATTTGCCATCCCTTACCATTGCTGCTTGATGCCAAGCATAGTTCAAATGCACAGAAAAAAGACTGATGAAACAGAAAAGGGAAAGACAGAGATGCTGAGATATGGAGACATGGAAAGAGACATGGAAAATGTTTGTTTATAGGCCATTTCTGGCTATCTTTGTGGTGTGTTAATGTGAGGTTTGTTTTAAAAATAATTCATGCTGTGTACAAGAAATTGTTCAGAAATATTGAGCAAGCAGGGCTAGGAAGGTAGAATAATAATGAAGACATAATTAAGATAATGGTGAGTTAAAAACATATGTATATGATGGTTCATACATCAAATTAATATGAAAAATAGTATATCATGCTTTATATACTTCTGGATTTGAACCCTTGACACTATGCAAAAGCAATCGACAAACCTGAGCATTATCTCAACAGGCCACACAGGAACTCATACTTCCTAAACTAAAGATTCATATACTTAAAGGACACTAACACAAACTAGAAGCATGGGAGAATGTAGAAGAAAGTAGGCATCAGGTTTTGTTACAGCAGTGAGCGTTGTAACATCTCATAAGGTGTAAATTGCATCCAGCAGCCTAATAAATATGTAAGAGTAACTGCCTCAGAATAGTGGTATAACTGTATTTCTATAATGCAGTGAAACTAACAACACTGTGTGACAATAACTGTACATGTGCAGTCAAAATTACAATCTTCAGCTTGTGCCCTGGAAAGTGAAATGCCATTTACCATCACTCACTATTACTGCACAATGCAAACATTACACAAGTGCTGAAGACAAAAAATGAAGTGTATTTTGATAGGTCATCTCTAGTCAAGTGTATCATGTGTGATTTTGTTTTTGACCAGGTTAAATATCTGAATAAGAGGTTGACTGGATAGTGGTGAAAATGGGAGGCAAGCAGAGGGTAGGACACATGGCAAAGAATAAAGGAATGTGCGGGATAGTGGTGGGAGAGCATCAACGCTACCCAGTTCTTCACAAATTAGATGTATACTTTAACAAGATTTTGAAGAATTTGGATGCTTACCACGTCAGGGCTGGGTGACAAGATCTCATTAATGTTGTATGGGCAATTGGACCAAATCAAGTATGTGAAACAAGCATATAGGCAAAGTGGAGAGCTATGTATGGGGCATTATTTCTTTTTTGGGGGGGGGACAGATGCCCATTTTTTTTTTTTTTTTTTGTAGAGCTAGTGGACTGTTGGGGCAGGTGGATAGGCATAAGAGGGTCAGGTAGGTAGTGCAGGTTAGGTAGCAGGCATGGACATACAAGATAGCCTGGGATGGTGATGGATACAAAATGTTAGGGAAAGCCATGACTGGGGTTAGGTAGGGAATATTGGAGGCTCATTTGTGTTCAGCATAAACACAACGAGAAGCTAGTTTTCACCCTCAGAACTGTCATCACTGTCTCCTTTTGAAAATCTATGGGTCAGTGCCGGACAGAGCAACGACTTTGCAATTTGATGCAGGGATTTTTCTACTTTGCTGATTCAGGCACCAAGGTCCCTTTCCATAATGTCCTCCACCAGCTCTGTCAGCTCCTGATGGGTGACAAAATCACCACCTCTACCAGTACTACTCCTGGTACCACTGCACCATCCCCCAGGGCAGAACTACCTGAAGCAACTGGTGCAGGTAGTATAGGAGTTGTGGAGGCAATGCTGACAGGTTGTGACCCAGATGTGCTGGGTGTCTCTGCTGCCTGTGGTGGTGCTGCCACAGCCACCTCTGGAGGTATGGAGGGCCAAACCCCAAGGAATCCAGGATATATCCCAAATCATATTGTTTCATTTTTAAAATGGGTTTCATGCCAACTTCATTCAGTCCTGGACACAGCTTGTAAATGATTAATCCACCTACATTCTTATTTTAATTTTCAGTTTATTTTTCCTACATAGAATGTAGAATCTATATTCTTCTTCATCTTTTGTCGCAGCAATAATATCTCCTCTAATACATTCATTGATAACATATACAGAGTTAGTATCTATAGATCTCTTAATATCCAACATGTGGTTACTTTCTCTCTTTTAATTTTCAGTTTGTTTTTTCCTACATAGAATGCAGAACAACTCTTGTAAGTTGCTAAGTAGAATTCATTCTTAGTATCACATACAGCTCCTTATCATCCTTCATTAATTTCATATATTCTGTGCTGAACCTAATGTATTTTAACCAATAAAGTCTGTATCACATGCCTGTTTTAATTAGTCTTTATTTTCTGTAGCCTGTGTTTTATGTATTAACCTGAAGAAGCGTTATTGCAATTTTTTTTATTGTGGAAGGTAGTTGTTTTAAGTATAATATTATTTTTTTGACTGTGTGATTATTGCACTGGATTAAACTGCTGGAGCTTTCAGTTTTGTGTTTGTGCTTTGGGGTTTGCCAAGTGCTCACAGGGCATGGAGAGTTCTGTAAGTAATGGCATTCTCTACCTCTTTTCTCACAGGGGTTGGCAACTAGAAATTACTTCAAATAGCAATTTTAAATTTATTAAACACTCAAGAAAATCATTTGCTTTTGAAAGATTGTGCAAAGAATGAAAATAATGAACTGATTGCTGGAAGGAATCTGCTTGATTTTAAGAAACTGATATCTGATGCTGAATTTAAAATGCAATCATATTAAGACATGGCAATGTAATTTGAAGCTTATATTAAATTTAACATGGTTCCAAGGAGGCTACAAATTCTTAAAATGCCAACCTATGGAAAATTGTATCCAAACCTCTTACAGAGATGCAAACTGCTGAACATTAAGTTCAGCACAGAATATAGGAAATTAATGAACAATTTCTTTGAACCCATGGAATTAAAGCTGAAAGATTAGATAGCTAGTTTACAACACAGGTAACAGCAGATCCATGGGTCCAACACTTTTCTAGACAATGATTTATTGGACTGTGTGCTTGCTTTTGAACTACAGCTTATCTCAACTAAGAAAAGAACACTGTAAAAGGATACCTATGACTTTGAAATTGGTCATTTATTTTCTTGGACTTGAATAAAGGTGAATAAGCCTACTAGCACACATGTAGATGTTACTGAGATGGAAAATACATCTTAAAATGCATCCAATACATTCTAAAAATTTCAACAATGAAGGGATGCAAGTTGATGCAAATTTGGTCTCAGCACTGGACCTTTTAGAATTTCTCCTATCTTGCAGGAAGACCCTCCTACCAATGAGACAACAAAAGGTCAAAGGGAAAAAAATGGCAAGGATAAGGAAGAAGAGGCAGAACCTGGGGATATGTAGGGCCAACAGCAATGAGAAAATCACAACAACAAAAAGGCAGATGGACAGAGCACTATTTTCAGTCTACCTAAATATTCAGTAGCTTGAACTTAAATTTTTTTTTGAATAAAGGAATGGCATTTGTACCAGCAGCTAATGGTAATTTAAGTGACTTTTTAACAGAGTTGAGATTGTTTGTATGAATTCTAAATTTAAAATTGTTGTAACCACATATGAAAGAAACAGAACTTAATCAATTAAAGAAAAAATGTTTATTTGTTCCTAATAATAATAATAATAATAATAATAATAATAATAATGCAATAACAAATGTTATTTCTTTAAGCTGGAGAAAAAAGTTTATTTGAATTATTTAGAGATAACAAAATTACACATTCGTTTCATAATTTTAACTAATAGAGAAAGAGCAGCATTGCATTGCTTAATAGATAACTCTGAAGGTTGTGAAATTCTTATAATGGACAAGGCATTTTACCATGATAATATTTTACAACTGTTAAATAATATGAATGCTTATAAGAAAATAAGTGGTACCTAAGTTGCAAGTTTGATTAATGCAGTAAATAATGATGTATATAGTTTATCTGAAGAAGGTTGTCTGTCATTCGATGAACTGAATTATTTTATACACCTTATCCAATAATGCCAATGTTTTATGGCATTCCCAAGATACATAAACATCTAACAAAACCCCCATGAGACCAATAGTTTCTGCTAGGGCATTGATTATGGAATCGCTGTTTTAAATACTTAGAAAATTGATGGAAGGGACTACTTGAAAACTCTGTAAGCTATATTAAGGATAGTACAGACTTTTTGGAACAGCTATCAGATTGGTAAGTAAAAAATGCAAATAAGGTAGATTTTATGTTTTGTAACACTTGATACTGATGCCCTGTTTACTAAAATATTCAATGAATATGTAAAAGAACAGTGCAAATATATTTAACAAAATATAAAATATTTCATAATACAAATATTGAAAAACAACATATGTATGCACACAAAACATTATTAACAAACAAAATATGTAGCCATGGTATGCAAATATAGTAATGGCTGAATGGGAGGATGAATATATATATATATATATATATATATATATATATATATATATATATATATATATATATGTGTGTGTGTGTGTGTGTGTATATAATATATATATATATATATATATATATATATATATATATATATATATATATATATATATATTCTGCTGATGTATTTAATACCAATCTTCTCTTTTATAAGAGATTTGTGGGTGATGTGCTTCTGTTTTGGTAAGGTGGAAATGCTGAACTAGGCTCTTTCATTTTGTACAGTACATGCTCTATGTAGTTTCTGAAATTTAAGGGAAATAGTACTTAGGAAAAAAAAATACATTTCTTGGATATGCAATTATATAAAACATACCTAGGTAATATGAGAACTGCCATGTATAAAAAAGAAATTTTGAAAAATACTCTACTGCATTGTTCCAATATGCATCCTTTTTTTATGTATTCCAGTGTAGCCAGAGATCAAGTGTAAGGCTAGCAAGACTTAATGCTAAAGATAATAAGTTTGAAAAACTTGAAAAACAAGCTCTTAATGTGATACAGGGCCTATAATACAGAGGCTATGCTAATGAGCTATTAACAAATATATCTAGGTGTTACATCAAAGCACAATGGAAGAGCAAAACAATTTCGCTTTAAGAATGAGACAACTTCTGTAGTAATTAGGATTCACATAAAATTATAATTTGTATACTAGAGATGCACAAAGGCTAATAAATAAGTATTGGTATATATCAGATGGATTATATATACTAAAAAGTAACAATACGATGAAGGAACAGCCAACGTTTGTATAGAAAAGATGAAAAAACTTGACATAAATATTATTTTATAAGGAACAAAAAATGTCTAAAGTACAATTATGCAGTATAATGAAGGCACAATGCCATGCTATAACTGCACTTTTTGCAAACATCTTGATAAAGAAAGGGCATCTGAACATCTTACCACTTATAAAATATGTAATTTAAAAGCTTATGCTACATCTGATGCTAAGAATATGGTCTACTTATTTACTTGCAAGTGTTGATATGGATTCTACACAGGAAAAATGAACTGAAAATCAAAAGAAAGAATAAGTGACCACATCAGACATTAGATGATCTATAGAGACCAACTATACAAGTTTATTAAAAATAAAGGTATGGATCACCAGTTTATTTTTTCAGTATTATAAGCTGTCAGTGAATTTATTAGAGGAGGAGGAATTATTACTGCAACAGAAGTGGAAGAATACAGGTGGATTAATAATTTGCAAACTTACATCTTTCCAGGATTCAATGAAATGGTCAGTGTGATAACCCACCACTGGGCCAGTAATCAAGGAACCTCAATCCTCACCACTGGCACCAGTGGCGGACATAAACTGGTAGGATAACAGGTAAACACAGAGTATTTCCAGATGCAGCTCTCTGCATCCAGTGCAATTTCCAGATTCAGCTCTCTGCATCCAGTGCAAGTTGTGTAGAGCACACAGAGACCACAGTCAGTCTGGGGCTAGTTTCTCCCTCTTTCTCCAGATCCACAATAAGACTTCCCACTGGCACAGTTAATAGGTTCATAGGTTCATAGGTTGGTACTAGGCTATCAGCCCTAGGGCCTATACAAGCCTAGCCATAACAATTCCCTGGCTATTTCTTCCCACATTATTTACTTTCCTGGACCCCTGTCTAGAAGGGTGACTGACGTGATCCCTGGGGTGAATTTCCTTTCTCCCATCCAATTGTCAAGGTTCCTCTTGAAGAGGTCCAAAGAGGCACTCTGCTTGACATGTATGGGCAATCTATTCCAGAGTCTGGGGAGTCTCTGGGTCAGGAACCTATCCCTCCAGCATGTTTTGTTTATTGTGATGACAAGGTTTAGATCCCTGGAGCATGTAGCTCTGAGGGATTGGGATTTCTTTAAGTGTAGCATGTCCAATAGCTCTGGGTTTGACATGGCCTTGTATGTTAAGCAGAGATCGCCTCTGAGTAGACGATATGCGACAGAGTATAGCTGGAGTTTTTTAAGGCGGTCAGTGTAGGGCATCTGCTTTAGGCCTGTGATTCTTTTAGTGAGGTATTTTTGAGGCCTTTCCAGTTGTTGCAGATGTCTTGAGAGGTACATACCAAATGGGGCG
Organism: Protopterus annectens; assembly: GCF_019279795.1. Classification (NCBI taxonomy): domain Eukaryota; kingdom Metazoa; phylum Chordata; order Ceratodontiformes; family Protopteridae; genus Protopterus; species Protopterus annectens. The sequence continues at coordinate 1,120,633,327 of NC_056728.1, forward strand.
TTGTATTCTATAATGGGTCTAATGAGGGATGAGTACAGTGGGACAATGACCTCATTCTTTCTGGATGAAAAGCCCTTCATGATGAGGTGTGCCACATAGAAGGATTTCCTGACTGTTGTGGCGATGTGGTTATCGAAGGTGAGACCACTGTCCACCTGTGTCCCTAAGTCTCTTATCACACTTTCTGTGTTTAGTGTACTGCCACCTATATGGTAATTCATGGATACATGTTTTTTCCCAAAGGGGATAACAATACATTTCTTGGCATTGAGCTTGAGCCCATGGCTCTGGTTCCAAGCATCTGTTTCTGTAAAGCCCTTTTGTAGAGTATCCACATCATTTGGGGATTCAATAATGGCTCCCAGTTTGCAGTCATCTGCAAACTTTGTTAGCCAGAGTCCCTTAGTGTTGACCTGTACTTCAGAGAAGTAGATGCCAAACAAGAGCAGCCCCAGGACTGAACCCTGAGGTACTCCACTTGTCACTTGTCTGGAGTTGGATTTGGAGTCGGCTACTTTTACAGTGTGGGTTCTATCAGTAAGCCATTTCGCAACCCATTGGGTGACATAGGGGTTAATGCCCAACTTAGTAAGTTTATCTATGATTCCAGAGTGGGGGATGGTGTCAAAGGCCTTGGCAAGGTCTATATAGGCTGTGTGGACCAAGGTCTAGATAGGCTGTGTGGACCACCCAGAGTTGAGCTCTCAGTTGAGTGGTCAAGTCAAGAGCTCCAGCACCCTCTCTGTCCAACTACTGTTTCATGTCCCTGCCCAAGTAGCTGACCCACACACTCTTTGAGGTTTGATTTACACACACACACACACACACACACACACACACACACACACACACACACACACACACACCTGGGAAAGCTTGGTACAGGTTTACTAGCTGTGCCCCCTTTTGCCCAGACTATAAGTTAGTTATCGTTGCCACCAGCCAATGCCTTATCAGCCACTTTAAGGCCCTTAACAAAGGGGGTCCAATCTTGTTATGTGATATTACTATTAATACAAATGGTAGTTTGACCAAGGCCAAGGCTATTAGGAGTGGCCCATCACAGTGTCACCAAATAAATATGCAAGTAATCACACAATTTAAATATCTTTACACAGATCAGCCACAATGAAAGGTTTATATATATTTAATAATAAATAATAAAAGAGCAAGAAAATACCCAGTATATATATTCACAGTGACATCAGAGTTCAAAATCACAGGGCATATTTAAAACAGCATTGCAGGACAGTCTCAAATAAATAAAGAAATATATCTAAACTAATCTTTGCTATATCCCTGACTATATCCAAGAGAATTGTACTGTCCTCTAGAAACTTAGTTCATCAGAGCAAGGAAGATATGATGAATGGTTATTGTCATGTCCAAGACAGAATACAGAATGCTCTGTCTCACTAAGAGACTTTTTAAATTAATATCTCAAATAGATAGCTTGCAGAATGACATCATTTCTTGCCATCTGACCCTATCCCAGGAGAAACCCCGACTGCTATAAGCATCTACCTGTGAAAATACATAGACCTCAGATCTTGGGCAAATGCTGGAAGTCATAAAACAATTGCATTCCTCCACATCTCAAGATTAGTACTTATTTCACCCTAAGGACAATACAGAAAACTCTTCAGCACATAGATTATGTCTCCAGCCTAGCCTATAAAGCAATTTAATTTCAGCTATTTTTCTGAAGCTAACCTTCTGCATTCATGTTTCCACTGTTAAAATATATACATTTAAACTGTTGCAATAGGGAATATACATTTCTGTTCTCCTCCAGCAGGGCACACTGTGTTTAATTATAAGCACAAGCACTTTATAAAATACCTTTCTAACACATGTCTGTACAGACCAAGTTGATGTACATATGACATACAGTTCTAATACAGTTGTAACACAAGCATCTTATATAGATCATGTTGATATTCACAAATGACATATAATTATTTACAAAATTGCAGATAGCTGTGCTCGCAGTATTCTCCATTATTACACTTCTTCCTGCTCCTCGAAGACTCAAGCTAGTTTTTCAAGTGACCCTTGAGAAATGTTGCTTGAGAGGGATGACCCTCTCTGGAAATATATTACCCCATTCCCTGTCTTGACAGCCCATCTGTTTTGGCATTGCTAATCTGACTGCAGTGTTGCACTGTCATATCATATGCCTGCAACCCTAGGCTCCACCTTAGTAGCTTGGCATTTTGCTGGCTGGCTCAATGTAGCCATAGATCCCCCCATGCATCTCCTGCCTTCTACTGCAAACACTAAGCACCAGGGCTTCCCTGTCATGGTAAGGTTTCATGGTATTAACATGGAGCAGCTTGTGCCACTGCCTCCTGCCTTGCAGTTCTACCATGTAGTTAACAGCACTAACCTTTCTTACCAGTTTGAAGAGTCCCTCCCAAGCTGTTTGCAGCTCATTGTGTATGAAAGTAATGAAAACCGTAACCTGTTGTCCCACAGCATACTCTCTAGCTCAAGCATTCTTGTCATACAAGACCTTTTCCTGCTGTTGGGCTTCTGCCAGGTTCTCCTGGGCCAAGTCCATGAGTTCCCTGAACCTTGTCATGAAGTTTAGGACATATGCCACAACAGACTCCTTGTGGGATTTGCATTTACCCTCCCACTCAACATGAATTCATTCTAGAAATCCCCTCACCCTATGCCCATACAGCAACTCAAAGGGTGAAAATTTTGTGGATTTATGGGGCACCTCTCTGTAAGCAAACAACAGATGAGGCAAATATTTGTCCCACTCCCTCTTAAACTGGTCTGCAAATGCCAATATCATGGTCATTAGTGTAGGGTTTAACCTCTCCACCAGACCATTAGTCTAGGGATAGTAGGTGGTGGTCTTTAGGTGCTTCACATCACAGTGCTTCCACAGAAAAGTCAGGTCTGGCATGAAATTGGCACCTCTGTCAGATAATATTTCTTTTGGGAAACCTACCCTGCTGAAAATCTCTAGCAAAGCATTTGCCACCTTTTCTGCTTCAATGGAGGACATAGCCACCGCCTCAGGGTATTTAGTAGCATAATCTATTACCACTAGGATATACTTCTTCCCTGTGGAACTTGGGGTACTCAGAGGCCTCACAATACCCATAACTACCCTCTGAAATGGCTCCTCAGTCACAGGCAAAGGTGTCACAGAAGCTATGACCTTGTCTCCTGCCTAGCCTACTTTTTGGCACTGCTCACAGGTCCTGCAGTACTCTGTTACATCCCTGGAAATCCCAGGCCAATAAACGTTCTGCATAATGTGTCTCTTTGTATTCTTTATGCCCATATGACTGGTAAAGTTAATGTCATGGGCTATGGCTAGAAGTGCCAGATTGTAGGCTCTGGGCACTACCAACTATTGTATTCTCTCACCCTCTAGCCCTCCCTCAGGAGTCCACTCTCTACACAGTAACCCTTTGTACCAGTATACAGATTCCCCCTTTCCTTGAGAATCAGGTACCTCCTTGGCTACCTCCCTCAAGCCTTATAATGTAGGGTTGAGAGCTAAGCCTGTCTCAACTCTCTTTGTAACCCTTCCTAGCTCTCCTTCAACAGGAAGTCTGGAATCTTCTGACAGTGGTGCCTCGCTGTCAGCCCTTGCAGTCACTCTGTCCAACAGAACATCAGTACCCACCAGCAGCTGTGGCTCACCTACAGTCTCACTGCTGCAGGTTAGCTCCCACCCTAAATTAACCACCTCACCAGTTCTGGCTTCAAGTGTGCAGTCTGTCTGGGTCCCACCCAGGCTACCAGACTCACATGCTTGTCTCCAAGCCTAACTGTGTGTAACTGCATGCACACAAGTACTGCATTATGAAAACATTCCCAGGACATCTGGAGGGATATCCTCAAACACACCTCCTTGCTTGCTTCCTTTTCCACCATCCCAGTCAAGGTGAACCCTAGCTAAGAGTGTTTGGAATGGAGTCCCTGCTAAAAGTCTGACTGGTATAGACTGCCCAAGCAAGTAGTGCTCCTCTTTAACCATTGCAGGCTCCACAATGGTTAAGTCAGAGGCTGTGTCTCTTTTAGCAGTGGCCTGTTCCCCATCTACTAAGATAGGATATAACCTATTGTGGTAGTTTGGTACCCATGTTGTCTCCAAAAAACGTACTGCTGGCATTCTGTCATACCCACTCACGTGCTCCCTCACCTTTTGTTCCCCCACCTTGCCTCCATGGACATCTATATGCTACATGGTGTCACTGGTTACATTTAAAACATTTAACCTTTGATCCTGGCCATGTACCTGAACTAGTGGCTTCCCCTGTTACTGGTGGACTCTGCTGGGATGGTTTATGCTTCTTACCATGGGTTACCTTAGACCCATGTGCAGCACTAGGTATCCCTTTCTTGTGCAGTGATGCCCTGCTTGCTAGGTATAGGTCTCCCTTTTTCCCCAACTCATCTGCTGTATTACATTCTCTATCTGCTAAACAGATTATCATGCCCTCAGGCAAAGTACTAAAGCTTGTTCCCTCACCAAAAGGTATGCCAGCCCTTTAAATGTGGTGACCTGACACCCACTCACTTACCTATGAACAAAAGTGCTTAACTCAGTAATATATTCACACATACTTTCATCTGCCTTGTATCTATGCTCACAAAACTTTATTCTATAAGCTTCAGGTGTTAACTTAAAACACACTAATAAACAATTTTTAACTGTATTATAATTTAAGCTATCAGTATCAGACAATTTAGAAACAGCTGTTACAGCTTTACCATGGTGTAAGGGGGCCAGGAACAGTACCCAGAGTGGTTGTTCTACATTATACTGTTTAGAAACCCTTTCAAGCATATGAATAAAACTATCGAAATTATCACTCTCTGTAAATTGTGGAAGAAATTTGCTGACCTTTATTGTTCCTGGGGTTCAATTATTCCCTTTCCTATTACCTCCATGACCCCAACAAAGAGTCAGCATCTCATTTTCTGCCTCTCATTTTCTTCAGTTTCCAGATGTCTCAGTCTCTCTGCTGATTCTAATGCCATCTGTTTATCTTTTTCTTCAGCCTCCAGCTGCTGCAGTCTCTCTGGTGATTCTAGTTCCAACCGTTTGGCCTCCAGCTCTTTAACTCCAGTTGCATTTTCAAGTCCTCTGAAGCAAAGTTGAACTGTCCATTTTCTGAGAGTTGTACATGCCCAAGGCCAGACTGTTTGTCCTCCTGGTTGCTGGTCTGTGATGCAGTTGTGACTGAGGCTGCAGTCATATCTGTTTTAGTCAGGTTGGCATGCACCAGTCCAATGTCTTGGCACATCTCAGCCAACTGCCTCCTTGTCAGTGTGCCATACTCCTCTACTGACATCTTTGCCTGCTCTCCCTGACTAACTAAGCAAACACAAAATAAATAAAACTACTGTGATATGTAACTCTGAATGTCTATCATGTGGCTGCTTCAGAGTACAAACACAGTCTTTATTGACTACTGTTTACAGGCTACAGGAGTTCAATATCCACACCACTGGATCCCAATATGTGATAGATCCCACCACTGCCAATCAATAAATATGATGACCCACCAATGGACCAGTAATCAAGGAACCTCAATTCACACCACTGGCACCATTGGGATGTACACTGAGAGGATAACAGGTACACACACACTATTTTGAGATACAGCTCACTGCATCAAGTGCAATTTCCCTTAAGAGCACACAGAGACCACAGTTAGTCTGGGGCTGGTTTCTTCCTCTTTCTCCAGATCCCTAATAAGACTCCCACCTGGCACAACTTTAGAGTTGAGATCTCAGTTGAGTCGCCAAGCCAAGACCTCCAGCACCCTCTCTGTCCAACCAGTCCTTCGTGTTCCTCCCCAAGTAGCTGACACACACACACTCTTTGAGGTTTGATTTACACACACACACACACACACACACACACACACACACACACACACACACACACACACACACACACACACACACACACACACAAACACCTGGGAAAGGCTGGCACAGGTTTACTAGCTATGCCCACTTTTGCCCAGACTATAGGTTTATCACTGCCACCAGCCAACTCCTTATCAGCTTCTTTAAAGCCCTTAACAAAGGATGTCCAATCTTACTGTGTAATGTTACTATCAATGCAAATGATAGTTTGACCAAGAGCAAGGCTGTTAGGAGTGGCCTACACAGTGTCGCAAAACAAATATGCAAGTACTCTCAGAACTTAAATATGTCTCACAAAGATCAGCCAAAATGAAATGTTTAAATATATTTAATAATAAATAATATATTTAATAATCTATTTAATAATAAATAATAAAAGAAAAAGACAATACTAAATATATATACAGTGACATCAGAGTTCAAAATCACAGGAAATAATTTAAAGCCACATTGCAGGACAGTCTCAAATAAATAAAAATACAAATATTTAAGCTAAGGTACGTGTGTGTGTGTGTGTGTGTGTGTGTGTGTGTGTGTGTGTGTGTGTGTGTGTGTGTGTGTGTGTGTGTGTGTGTGTGTATGTGTGTGTGTAAAACAAATCTTCTCCAGGAGTGTGCGTGTCAGCAACTTAGGCAGGGACAAAAAGCACTGGTTGGACAGAGAGAGTGTTAGAGGTCTTGACTTGGCCACTCAGCTGAGATCTCAACTCTATAGCTATGCCTGTGGTGAGTCTCACTGTGGATCTGGAGAAAGAGGGAGAAACCAGCCCTGGACTGACTGCAGTCACTGTGTGCTCTTAAGGGAAATTGCAACTGATGCAGTGAGTTGCATCTGGAAATACTGTGTGTGTACCTGTCATCCTCCCAATGTATGTCCCTCACTGGTGCTAGTGGTGAGGATTGAGGCTGCTTGATTACTGGGCCAGTGGTGAGGTATCACAATATCATTTTCCACCTACTAATTTCTTTAGGTGCTTGCGCCACATTTGAGAAGTTTAGCACCATGCTTCATTGGATCTGGCAGCAAAGAGTGGGCACTCATAAGACTGTACATTATTTGGACAATTTTTTGTTGATAGGTGAAGCATTTTCAGGGACATTAGAGGTTAAGCAGGCATTCCTGGCCATGTGTGGAAAGCTGGGAGCTCTGTGGGTTACACAGAAGTTGGAGGACCCTGCCAAGGCATTGTGTTTTTTGGGATTGTCAGTGGATATGGGTCAGGGAGTTGTTTTGCCTTCCAGGTGAGAAGATAGAGTTCTCAAGATAGAGAAGGGTTTGAAGATTGCTTGGGTGTTGAAAAAGGGACAAGGTGCGGATTAGGGATGTGATGGAACCTTTAGGGCTGTTGAGCTCTGCATGCTGGGCATTTCATCCCATTCATACAATTTGTAGGTTGGTGGCATTTTTGTTAAAAGGGGAGAAAAGCTAACATCATTAGGCAAGGGTTGGCAAGCTTGTTCATTTGGATTTAACATTATGGCTGTCCTTCTTGAATCATTTTAATGGCATTTCATTTTGGCAGGTGGATTCAGTCGGTCAGGAGAATTTTCAATTTTTTACAGATTCAGGAGGTGGGAGTCAGATGGTAGCATTTTTTAGCAGGGAATGGCCTATGGTTCATTGGCCTGATGATTGGGAGGATGAGTGGAAGAAGGATATGGCCTTCTAGGAACTAATGTCCATTTGGGTGGCTTCAGTGGTGTGGCAAGAATGGTTGTGTGGAAAGAGGGTGAATTTTAATTCTGACAGTATCATAGTGGTGTGGGTGTTACAGTCAAAAACAGCAAAATCCAGATTGCTTTAGTTAGTTTTAAGGAAATTGTTTTTTCAGAGTTTGTTGATAATTTTTTCTTTTACAGGTATACACGTGCCGGGTTCTAAGAATGTGATTGCTGACAGTCTTTCTCATTTTCAGTTTCACAGGTTTCAGCAATTGGTCCTGAAGGCAGAAGGTAAACTAATTGTGTTGCTGGAGGAGATGTGGCAGATTGGTCTGAAGTGAGGGGATGACCGATTCAACAATCTTGGGTGGTTTTAATGAAGAGGGCATATGTTAGGGCATTATCTGCATTTGATTATTTTGTTTTACAGTTGCTTGAGGAGGAGGGAGGTTGGTCAGTGAAGAAGCTACTGCAATATAATTACCTCAGGCTTGGATTGATTAAGTGGCAGGTGGTTCAGTCAGTTAAGTTGAACTTGGCTGCCATTAGCATATTTGTGTGGGTGGCAGGGTTGTAGGATTTGAAGAAGTCATGGGCAATAGCTGTGATATTGAAAGAGTGGGGTAAGGACGCTGGTAAAAGGGCTGTTATGCTTTGGCCAATGACTAAACAGGGTCTTAAGGTTTTGTTGAGGGGCTTGAGGTTATTGAAGGGGAACTCAGCAGATTATAATTTGCGGGTGATATTGTCAATAAACTAAAACTAATGTCTTTCGGCTTTTCCTGGTTAGGGGTCACCACAGCGGAACTCCGGTCTGCTAATGATTGGCAGTGGATTTGTACAGTGCCGAGGTGCCAGCCCGACTCCCAACCTACAAAGAAGGCACACTCATTCACACACACACCTACCTGCATGTCTTTAAACATCACTCGACCACTGGGAGGACATGCAGACTCCACACAGAAGGCGTTCCAGCCAAGAATTGAACTGGAGAACCTCTTGCTGTGAGGCAACAATGCTAACCGCTGCACCACCGCAGAGCTTTCAGGGTGAACAAGTTGCTGAGGTCACTGGTGTGTCAGGATGTGGTTATATTTCCTCTGTCAGTGGAGATATGGTTGTGGAGATCAAAAGCATACCAGATGGGTAGGGGTGTGCAGATTGTTTTGCAAACAGATAGAGATGAGCCAATGTGTCCAGTGTTGTGGGCCAGAAGATTGCAACTGTCACGTGGGGGGAGTCCACAGGATTTAGTTTTCCAGTCACAGGGAGGAAGGGAGATAAAAGGCAATCAGTTTAGAGTGTGATAAGGAAGGCTTTCCATTGTCTTGGCTTTCAGAGATTAAAGTTTTCTACTCATTCAGTTTGTATTGCAATGATGTTAGATTTAGTGAGAGAAGGTAGGTCAGTGGAAGTTATTAAGAGGGGTGGGGTATTGGTCTTCATGTGCAATTTTAGCTTATATTAGATAAGTTGTTAACTGGTAGTTGTCACTAAATATTTTTTTTTCTTTTTAGGTAAAAATCTGGTCATTTTAAGTCATTCCTATATTTACTGGGTGATGAAACAAGTTGCTATTAAGCCCAAAGGATGCAAGCTAGGGTTGCAGCATTATGGGTGGAGAGTTTTTAGCATGGTGTCAGAGGCCTCAGGTGGCAACAACTTGAGAATGAGTTTGCAGGCATATGTTTTTGGATTGGGATTCCACATGTTTTAGTGGTTCATCTAGCAGGTAATAGTTTAGGGGTCATTCCAAAATTGCAGCTGGTATTTAGCATACCAAGGGACTTGACTAGTTTAAATAGTAGGTTTCCTGACATGAGTATTGTGTGGGCTGAAGTGGTACTATGTTTGGTTTGGAGGAATGTGGTCAGTTTCATAGGTACTGAGTGTGCCTAGTAATTTGTTAATTTTAGGCTGTTGAGGCATTTGAAAAACATGGGTATTCACACTATTAATCATAGAGCCTTCAATGATAGGGACTCAATGTGGTTTAGAAAGGATGGAATACACCCCAATGAGTTGAGCTTGGATTTATTTCATGTACACCTGGTGCTGTTTTTGGAAGGCTTGGTAAAATTGTTGTAGTAGTCAAGGGGAAACAGCCTGTGTTAGGATGGTGGGCAGAGAAGATGGAATTGCATGTTCTGTTCCCCTTCTGGGGTTATGTGTTGGAATTTACAAGGTGGTTGGCTGGGTATGAAAGTGACTGGTGTCACGCTGTTTCTAGTAAAGTCAGAGCAAGCGAACGGTTGGGATAACGCTGTTTATTTTGTGGTGGGACAGAGGGAAGTGGGTGATGCTGCCACTGTTACATTGTTCTGTGGAAGTTATGTTCATATTGTGATTAATACATTTTATGATTGATCAATTAATTCTAAGATTAGAGAATGTTGTTCAAAAAAGGCTGTCATATGCCATGTTGATGTTGTCTATTTTACTGTGAGAAAGGGGATCAGAACAAGCAGTTCAAAAGATTGATGTCAAGTACTTATGTGGCATTACACTAAACAAACCTCATTTTTTTTAATTAAACCACATTAATATGCACAATAATAGAATATTTTAAAGTCATACTGAAAGTTTTTCTCCTCCAATATGTCTGTTTCTACAATGTTTCATGCATTAAACGAAAAGTTATGTAGCAAAAGTATTTATTATGATTCTTATGTGTTGTACTAATAGACATCATTGCTAGTGTTCTGTTGTGCATGCAGTCTTGTCCTCTTTGTTAATCATTTAAAATGATTCACATTTTTCTATGTATGCATTACTTGTCATGCAGACACGCAAGCCCACACACACACACACACACACACACACACACACACACACACACACACACACACGCATACACACACACACACACACATCCATAGACATAGACACAGACACACACACATACACACACACACACACACACACACACACACACACACACACACACACACACGTGCGCGTGCGTGCACACACACACACACACACACACACACACACACACACACACACACACACACACACACACACACACACACAGTCATCTGCATATCAGCCCATCAGCTGGCTACTTATTCCATTTAATAAGTTGACTATTAATCTGCATTAGTAGCGATGTCTGTGAAAAAGGCCCTGCAGGGATATTTATCTATCATACCTGTCATTACAAGCCTGCTGTTGGTCAGATTGATTATATAATAAATATAATCAGAGACACAACAAGCATGCAGCCTCTCTAACCCTCACCCACACCCCCACCCCCACCCCTTGTACATCTGTGTTTGGATCACACTTCACTTCATCCTAGAAAGCTGCAGAAGCCTTGCCTGTGAGGATTTGGCTTTTATCCCTATCTCTCCTTTTTATGTGGTGACTGAATTATCTTTCCTTTTTGTGTCAGCTCTCACCTGAAGCATGACGCTTTGAAACCACGGCTTCTGTACCTTTGTTCCACTGGCTGCTTTCCAGCCACCTGTAGCAGGGCTCATTTCCCTCATAACTCTTTTAGTTAAAAATGACGCAAGACACTTAAAAATGCAGGCCTTTGTGTCTGAAGCCTCTGCTGGTGTTTGGCAAGGACTTCAAGTAAATCAGTGATGCCTCTTCCTCAAAGAAGATTGCACCATTTTATAACAAGCTTCCCCCAGTGCTTCAGACAGGTAGACGTCTTCAAAACCTCGGGATATTCTTATAGGCAAATTGACTTTCTTTTGTAGTTTACACAGCAGTCTTCCCTCTTCGGACTGTATTATTTTATTTTATTATTTTATTATTTTCCTTTCTAAGCACCTTTTGATCGTCTAAAAGTCTGAACTTGCAAATAGGGTCCCTCATATTAAAAAATATGCATTAATTGTCGAAGCAGCTGTTTTAGGAATAAACAGGACTGGGAAAGTGCCAAATCATTTCATTCACCATTCCACTTACAGGAAGCCTTTCTACTTTACATAAGAGCAGGATTCATAAAGATTCTCCCTACTCTCCATAACTGAACACACAGATTGGGTAATTGGCATAAGGGAGATCTCTGATTCTGAGACATGGCAAAGTCACACAGAGAGACATCTTAGTAGTGGCTCATTTCCACATCTCTGAATTCAATACAGTGCTGTCACACCTGACCTTGTCAGTGTTCTCAGTACCAGCCCATGCATCTTGGCACAACAACATCCCCCAACAGGCACACACACACACACACACACACACACACACACACACACACACACACACACACACACACACACACACACACACACACACACAACAGTTCCTCTATACTTGCCTGCAGTCACAGTAAACATTTTAACCAGTCCTATAGGAAGGAATGGGTGTATGCCTTGAAAACATCACTTACACATACACCCATTCCTTCCTATAGGACTGGTGAAAAAAAAAGAGTTTGGCAGAATGATTCCCTAAATTGCTGATGAGTTAATCCAGAACTGATGCGATTTCCAGGGAGCACCACATGGCAGTTATGTAGAACATATACCTCTTGGCGGTTTCTGTTTTGCAGAGTGTCGTGAATTTTTTTGTCACAGTTGCTAGGTATTAGAATTTCATACTTATGGTTCAGAAACTAAATGTTGATGTAATACCTGTTGTTTTACAAACGTTTTAAGTGAATTACAACAATATTTACAATTGTCACTGATCTTGCCTTCCCATTATTTTTTGCTATATCCAGAATTTGTGAGCAAGGATGAAAGGAGGTATGCAGGGAACATCATCTCTCAACATGCCTGATTTTGTAGAACGTCTCTGACTTTTGTCTCACATTTTTGTTTGCCATTCCTGATATTCTTTTAAAACACTGAGGATTACAAACAAGAGAATAATGCCCAAGTTTCATATTCCTTATTGCTCAGAAAATGCATATCACTGTAAAATCTGTTGCATTATTAACCTTTTAGGTGACTTAGAGTAACATTAAAAATTCTCTCAAATTATGGCCCCCATTGTTTTTGGCTATGTCCAGAATACTTGAGAAAGAAATATGAAGAATGTTGCAGGGGAACCATACCTCTCAGTTTTCCCTGACTTGGAAGAATGTCTCTGATTTTCTGCCATACATTTATAATGTTCCTGACTTTCTTGTAAATTATTGAGAATTATAGAAAAGTTAATTATGATAGGTATTAAAGTTTTCTTCTTATCCAGAAAAATGCACACTGATGCTAATCCTGTTGTTCTATTAACTTTTAATTCAATTAGAGTGGTATTAAAAATTGCCCCTGATTTTGTCTGCTGCACCAGCTATTTCTAGTTATGTTCAGAAATCCTGATCAGAGAAGTTGAGAGGTATGCAGCCTCCCCAGACACACACATTGATCATGCTTAAAATATATATGTATATATATATATATATATATATATATCTATATATATATATATATATATATATATATATATATTATTTGCTATGGGCAGTTTATGTTGTTATCTCTGCCCAGAGTTTTATCTGGCTTCCTTCCAAAACAACAAAAAAAGCTTACTTACAAAGGGAAAACTGTACCTGAAGATCCACAACTGTGCAATTACTGTCAGTCTCTAGTTAAATGACACACAGTCACCCACTTATCTGCACATCAGCTGCCAACTTATTCCACTTAATAAGTTGAGTATTAATCTGCATTAATATTGACGTCTGTGAAAAAGTCCTGCACGGGTACTTATCTAGTATAGCTGTCATTACAAGGCCACTTTTGGTCAGATTGATTACAGAATAAATATTATCAGACACAAAACAAGCATGCAGCATCTCTAATCCTCATCACTAACCCAGTCTTCCTCTTGCTGCCAAAGAAGCAGTAATTTAGATTGCACTTCTCTTCGGTGCAGAAACTACTGCAATTTGTTGCTATGGACAACCAGTTGCAGGCATGTAGATTGAACAGTTCTTAGTTACTAGTCATAATAAGATGTGACTAGAGACTGACAACTCAGCACTACAGTTGAATTGTTGGTAAAGACAACAGATTACCAGTACTTACTGTGCTAGTATTACAGCATGGGTTGGCTACCCATGTCCTATTACTACGATAAGGAAAAAAGCTCAGTTTCTAGCTACAGCACATATTTTTAGATTCAAAGATTCATATAGTATATAAAGTAAAGTTAGTCCTTGTAACCACTCACCCTCGCAGGGCACCTCCTGCTTCCAGGAGGGAAAAACAAGTCAGGACAGGGATGAATTTAATTGTACCTATCTAGTTGCCAAGGTGTCCTTCAAAGCATGCATTAGTATCAGTTTACAAGACAAAGAATATATCCCCATGATATCCAGGTGCCTTTGTACAAGTAAAAAAGTCCAACTGCAGAAAACAAACAAAGGCAAAGCTCTAGGTTTTCCAGCAGTTTAATAAAAGAACAAACACAAGCGCTTTCGCAATGATGCTTCTTCAGATGTATAAATACAATCTAAGTAACACCATTCTTATACCATATAAATCCAGACTCTTAAAGGTAAAAACTACATTAAAAATATCCCTTTCATCTACGTAATGGCCTTTTCCTGAGTATAGGTCTTAAGGGTACATGGTCATGTCCCTTATCTGCTCTCAATCTCACAATCCATTCTGTCTCCAGTTCTTCAGTTCTACATCTAATGTCACCTCCTCTTGGATTCTCTAGACATTTCCCCAAAACTACAAATTTGAATGAATGCTGTTCTGTAGTTTGTTTAACATGCTTTGCTAGTGCATTACATGTACTCTTTTTCCTAATGTGTTACAAATGCTCTTTCACCCTGTCCTGAAGCTGTCTGTCCGTTTTGCCAGCATAGAATTTATTACATACTTGGCACACAGCAAGGTACACTACATGTGAACTATCATATGTTGCACTGGACCTGATATTAAATAATTCCTCTGTGTCTGGATGTCTAAAAACTAACATATCTTTTGGCATGTATATACACACCTGGCATTTCCCACAAGGTATAGTCCCTATATTGTCTGTAGATGTTACAGAGTCTCTTGGGTTACAGGGCCTTTTCTTTAAACTTTGTTTATTCTTAAAAGAGAATTGTGGTTTCAAATTTATGTACCTACTCATTTGCATATCAGTTGTCAATACACTCCAATGCTTATTAATAATTTCCATGTATTGTCTTATGTTCCTAGAATAACTAAGGCATACATTAAGTTTCACACCAAATTGCATAAAATGCTGGTACCTGTGTGGCACAAACTCCAAAAATAATCCAACTGTATGTTACACAAAAGGAAAGTCAAGGACTTTGTTCAAAGATATAAAGTAATTCCTTTTAATCACAAAAAAGTAAGCGCTTTCGCCCGGAGGCTTCTTCAGACTTATACCCTATATATATTTGGTGTGTTACTCAATATTTTTTTGCTGGTTCTGTGTTCCGGTGGCTGGGTGTGTGTTTTTTGGATTATATACATTAAGTTTATTGGATTGGTGTCTGTTTCTTACAACCGGTGTAGGATTCTCATCTACATCTGAAAAGTAAGGCTTAGCTCTCATCTGTCTCAGCCTCATTATTTGCATCCTGTTTTGCTGTATGATTTGATGATCATAACCCCTTTCCATTAATTCAGCTACTGTCTTGTCTGCCTGTTGTGTAAAATCGTTTTCATTGGCATTCAATCTAGATGCTCTGTAGAACCGGTTTGGTATCACGTTCCTAAATATAAATTAAGGATGCATGCTTTCACTACTCAATAAATTAGTAACGTGACAGTCCTTCCTACATAACTTAATGCTAAGTTCATCATTCTCTCCTTTAAAAATAGTAACATCCAAAAAATTCACTTCACTGACAGACCAGTTTAATGAGAATTTGAGGAACTGTGTAGTCTGATTTATGAACTCAACAAAAGCCATTAATGCATCTACTGCCCCATCCCATAAAATAAAGAGGTCATCCACAAATCTCTGAAAAAATAAAATATTATTCTGAAAGGGACTTTTAAGTAAATTCTCTACCTCCCATTTGGCCAATACAGCGTTGGCATAACTGTTGGCGCACGATGTTCCCATCGCAACACCATTGCACTGCCAGTAAATGTTCCTGAACATAAATATATTGTTCTCCAAAACTAACTTTAAAAGTACTTGCATTTGTTGTATTTTCAACAACATAAACTTTGATTTTTTCTCCATCATTCTACTGACATTACTAATTCCTGCTTCATTCAGTATTACTGTGAACAGTTACACTACATCTGGTGTAGCCAAAATACAATTTCCAGGTACTTCATTTCTTTGAAAATCATATAGGTCCCTAACAAAATGTTCTGTGTCCTTCAGTATACGTTCAGTCTCACTAATCAGTGGACGAAGATGCTTCTCTAAATATATCGATACTGGTTCAGTGCACCAGTTTCGTCCAGCCACAATTGGCCTCATGCGGGATTTCTCAGGCTTTTATGTACTTTAGGTGACCCCTGTATTATGGAAATTATGGGGCTGGGCATTAAAAAATACCTGTATAGATTCTCATAAATAATATTATTCAATACAAGTTTGTTCAAATTATGTTGTACCTTTATCTGTCATATTCTTCACTTGTGTGGGTGCAATAACCCGATAAAAACTTTGATCTTTCAACATGTCAAACATAGCATTGTCATAAGCTAGTCTGTCCATCACTATAACCTGGCCCCCTTTGTCGGTTGGTCTTATCATGATTTTACAATTATTTTGCAATATAATCCTAGCTTCATATTCATGTTTGTTCAAATTATGTAGCTTATTTTTCTGTCCTCTAACATTCTGTGAATAGTACAGCTTATATGCATCATCAAAGCAAAGTTTAGAGAGTAAAGTAAAGAGAATACTTTACATACGGGAACTGTAAATCCAGAACAATTCAGAGACTGTTAAAATTAATTCATCCAATCTAGGGGCGAATGTGATCCAGGAAGTGGCCGTTAATCAATCCCAGACGAGCAAGCATCCTGATGTCACTCCGGTTACGTCGGAACCAACTGAAAAGTTGGGTGTGAGAAGGAAAACATTCACTACAACTGCAGAAGTGCACCGTGAATCTAATGGAGCTGTTCCTGGGATTAGTGAAGATAGTAATTGGCTGTCTTCCTCTTCTTCGTCTTTTTTACAAACTTTAGCCCCACCCTTATTGAATTTTCCACTGCCGACCAGAGAGAGGTCAGTGAGCAGGGGAAGCAGGGGCCAGTACAGCAGAACCCAGAGAGGAAGGAGCAATACCAGAACCAAAAGGAAACAAAAAGGAGGTTCGCTGAGTCCCTATACAATAAAGAAAGCTTTTTTGAACAAAAAGAACTAGTAGTTAATTTGTCTACATACAATTTGACACAGGAAGAGCTTAACATTTTGAAAAAAGGCCTGTCCTAAGGCGGACACTAATATTACTGAAATAGTGTTTGATATCAAAATGTTTACACGCAATCTTATGTTAAAAACTATGTTTGATGGAAACAAAGATGATGCTAATTTTATGTTTAGAAAACCTTGTTTATATGTTCCTAAACAAAATTCCTTAGTGAATGCATTTGAACAACTTTGCATTGATGATGCATATAAGCTGTACTATTCACAGAATGTTAGAGGACAGAAAAATAAGCAACATAATTTGAACAAACATGAATATGAAGCTATGATTAGATTGAAAAATAATTGTGACATCATGATAAGACCAACCGACAAAGGGGGCCAGGTTATAGTGATGGACAGACTAGCTTATGACAATGCTATGTTTGAGATGAAAGATCAAAGTTTTTATCAGGTTATTACACCCACACAAGTGAAGAATATGATAGATAAGGTACAACATAATTTGAATGAACTTGTATTGAATAATATTATTGATGAGAATCTACACAGGTATTTTTTAATGCCCAACCCCATAATTTCCATAATACAGGGGTCACCTAAAGTACAAAAAAGCCTGCAAAATCCCGCATGAGGCCAGTTGCGGCTGGACGAAACTGGTGCACTGAACCAGTATCGATATATTTAGAGAAGCATCTTTGTCCACTGATTAGTGAGACTGAACATATATTGAAGGACACAGAACATTTTGTTAGGGACCTATATGATTTTTCAAAGAAGGTAATGGTACCTGGAAATTGTATTTTGGCTACACTAGATGTAGTGTCACTGTTCACAGTAATACCAAATGAAGCAGGAATTAGTAGTGTCAGTAGAGTGATGGAGAAAAACTCAAATTTTACGTTGTTAAAAATACAACAAATGCAAGTACTTTTAAAGTTAGTTTTGGAGAACAATATATTTATGTTCAGGAACATTCACTAACAGTGCAATGGTGTTGCGATGGGAACATCATGCCCCAACAGTTATGCCAATGCTGTATTGGCCGAATGGAAGGTAGAGAATTTACTTAAAGGTCCCTTTCAGAATAATATCTTATTTTTTCAGAGGTTTGTGGTTGACCTCTTTATTTTATGGAATGGGACAGTAGATGCATTAATGATTTTTGTTGCGTTCATAAATCAGACTACACAGTTCCTTAAATTCGTATTAAACTGGTCTGTCAGTGAAGTGAATTTTTTGGATGTTACTATTTTTAAAGGAGAGAATGATGAACTTAGCATTAAGTTATATAGGAAGGACTGTCACGTTAATAATTTATTGAGTAGTGAAAGCATGCATCCTAAATTTATATTTAGGAACGCGATACAAAACTGGTTCTACAGAGCATCTAGATTGAATGCCAATGAAAACGATTTTACACAACAGGCAGACAAGACAGTAGTTGAATTAATGGAAAGGGGTTATGATCATCAAATCATACAGCAAAACAGGATGCAAATAATGAGGCTGAGACAGATGAGAGCTAAGCCTTACTATTCAGATGTAGATGAGTATCCTACACCGGTTGTAAGAAACAGACCCCCATCTAATAAACTTAATGTATGCCTTAGTTATTCTAGGCACATAAGACAATACATGGAAATTATTAATAAGCATTGCAGTGTATTGACAAATGATATGCAAATGAGTAGGTACATAAATTTGAAACCACAATTCTCTTTTAAGAATAAACAAAGTTTAAAGAGAAGGCCCTGCAATCCAAGAAACTCTGTAACATCTACAGACAATACACAGAGGAATTATTTAATATCAGGTCCAGTGCAACATGTGATAGTTCGCATGTAGTGTACCTTGCTGTTTGCCAAGTATGTAATAAATTCTATGCTGGCAAAATGGACAGACAGCTTAAGGACAGGGTGAAAGAGCATTTGTACCACATTAGGAAACAGAGTACATTTAATGCACTAGCAAAGCATGTTAAACAAACTACAGAACAGCATTCATTCAAATGTGTACATTTGGGGAAATGTCTAGAGAGTCCAAGAGGAGGTGACATTAGATGTAAAACTGAAGAACTGGAGACAGAATGGATTGTGAGATTGAGAGCAGATAAGGGACATGGTCTTAATGACGATGTACCCTTAAGACCTATACTCAGGAAAAGGCCATTATGTAGATGAAAGTGATATTTTTAATGTAGTTTTTACCTTTAAGAGTCTGGATTTAAATGGTATAAGAATGGTGTTACTTAGATTGTATTTATACACCTGAAGAAGCATCATTGTGAAAGCGCTTGTGTTTGTTCTTTTATTAAACTGCTGGAAAACCTAGAGCTTTGCCTTTGTTTGTTTTCTGCAAGAGTATCACTTTGTTTTTAATATAGTGTATTCCAGAGATGAGGGAAGAACTGAGTAATACATTTGTCCTTCCATTATGCCTTAGATGTTTATTGATGGAGATTCAAGTCTTTAGTTTGAGTGTTTAAGGAGGTACATTAGTTCAAGGAAGGTTGAGTCATTAAAACACAGAATAGTAGACATAAATCACTGCACATGATTCTGCATGAAACAGAGTATAGAGACAAAGCTTCAAGCTTGTCTTTCTATCTAAGAGGCTATAGTCTGGTCATCTATTTAGTTGGGAACTTCTGGATTCTATAGTTGTGTGATGTGTTTGGATAGATGCATACTAAAAGGGACATTATATTCTATAATTGGTTTGATCTGTGTAGAGTATAGATGAAAGTTAACTTATTTGTATTGGATGAGATACCTTTACTTATCAACTGAGTTAGAATGGTATCCTGACTACTGTTGCTGCATGGTGACCTAAATACGGCCATTGTCTACAAGGGTGTGGACATCTCTGATGACCATATCATTCTTGAGTGGAGTGGTATCTACAATCATACCTGTCAAGCTTTTAGCATAAGAAGTATGGACAGAGCCAAAAATAATGGGGGGCAAAGGTCCGAAAATGGTAACAGATTTTCAGTATTGCTTTTATAAACTTCAAAAGTGGTTAGAACAAGAGGTTTTGCATTTGCATGTATTTTCTGAAGGATATGAAATCTGAAATACTAATGTCTGTCATTATTTAGTGCCTTCAATCCTAACAATTTTCCAGAAAACCTCAAATTTTATGAAGAGACCACATATATGAAGCAAAAATTTAGACAGTTGAGAAGTGTGTGTCTATAATGTAAATATTGTCATGTTTTTATTTCTCCAAAGATGATAATTCTCTTGTTTATGTACACTTAACTTACATCCATTTGTTAATGCACTATTGGTTGTATGGTTTAGCCCTTGCTGGTTTCAGCTACTGAGTGAATGACAGCATAGAGCTTGCACTCACTGACAAATTTACTTATGATATGTTCAGCTGAGTTGTTTGCAGTTCCACTGAATATATACTAAGTACAATGGAGCCTAGTTCTGAGCCCTGA
The DNA here is from genome assembly GCF_019279795.1 of Protopterus annectens. Taxonomy (NCBI): domain Eukaryota; kingdom Metazoa; phylum Chordata; order Ceratodontiformes; family Protopteridae; genus Protopterus; species Protopterus annectens. Next base: position 1,120,653,622 of record NC_056728.1, read on the forward strand.
GGAATGCCTTGAACCACATTTTTGCTTTCTGAGGTTGCATCTGCTACTTTAACTATATAAGTTCTGTCTATCATCCAGTTTGCGATCAGTCTTACAACATAAGGATGTACATTTCTGAACTTAAGTTAACTTGGAATACCAGCATGAGGAATAGTGACAAAGGTCTTGGCTACATCTAGGTATACTGTATGAATTTATGGCTGTAATCTATAACTTCAGTGACTTCCTCAAAGAATCTTACTAAATTAAGTAAACATGACCTCCTTTTCACAAAACCATATTGTTGTGTGTCTAGAGCATTAATATATCAGGACTTATAAAATTAGATATAAATTAACACATTGCATGGTTTTGCAAACTCCACTTATTAGTCTGATGGGTGTATAGTTCCTAGGATGTGAGGTGGGGCCCCTTTATAAAGAGGCTTAATGATAGACATTTTCTATAAGTCATGAACCTACCTTGTGGCTATACCTAAGCTGAACATTTTAGGAGTTCACAGTGGTTGTGTCTGGTACCATTAGTTAAGCAGCCATGCATATCATTAAGGGCCTCAGAGGTGGTATTTTTAAGATTTGGAGAGCCGCATTTCGACATGTTCCATAATAATCTTGGGGGAAGGAAGGGTCTCAAAAATTTGCACAACTTCAATAAATTGTTTCTGGCAGAGCTGTGGCTAGGTTAGCTGGTGCCCTGGGCAACACCCCCACTGATGCCCTCTACTCAGACTTGCAGAGATAAGAACAAAAAAGTCCTATGAACAAGGAGGTTTTATATTTGAACAGAATAGCTCTTTATCTGTATGAAGCACCTTTCAGAAGCTATAGCAAAGAAATCCACAGGCTTTCTGCTACAGTCACTAACACACACACACACACACACACACACACACACACACACGCACAAATACACACGCACACATATAATAAACACATACAAAGACACACAGGCATAAACACACACACACACACACACACACACACACACACACACACACACACACACACACACTGCAAACAAATCACTTTAATGGCTTAAATGACTACAGATACTGCTGCCATGCCCAGCTTTCCAATAACAGTGATTGCATCTCTGACGTGCAGAGACCAATTGACACATTTTGTACAGTTCTGATTGTGTCCCTAAAGCTTGCATCCAGGCAGCCTCTCCTTTTGTTACTCCCAGTGGCTTGGCTATGGTTTTAGTTTTTAATGTGAGTTTGACATAACTCTATCTGCAAGTATATTAGCAGTATATATCAGGCCACAGTGGGCTATACAATATGCATTGCTGAGTTTTATTTCTTAATCATCTGATGCAGTTAAAGAAGGATTTGTGATAACACAAGAATTTTACTGAATGCTCAGGAGGAAATAAGGATGCCAAGGTTTTAGCATGTAACAACTTTAATCTCCACTTTCATACAATAAGGACTTCTTCAGAACATTCTGAAGAAGTTCTTATTGGATGAAAGGTTCTGAAGAAGTCCTTAATGGATGAGTTCTGAAGAAGTCCTTATTGGATGAAAGTGGAGATTAAAGTTGTTACACACTAAAGCCTTGGCATCCTTATTTCCTCCTGAGCATTCAGTGAAATCCTTGTGTTATTCTGCTGTTTTTTTCACTTTGGTTTGTGCTGGTTAGTGTTATAAGGATTTGCGATAATTTTAACTGTTGATGCTAATTTTAATTTGTGTTCCACTGTGATCATTCTTATGTTAACTTTCAGATTTTTGTTGAGCTTTTTTACAGAGTTTTTTACTATGAGTAGAGCTTGATCTATTATAGGCCTTAATTAGTCTTTTTTTGTTTTACATAGCTTATTAATGACATATTCCACCAAGATGGCTTATTTTTTCAATTCCACATTTGAATTTTGAGACCTTATCATATAACTTTAATGTTTATCTTTGTAAAGTCATTGAATTCATAGGTGCTTATTGTAGGGTATAGACGCATTAACTTTTTTTTAAATACCTTCATTGATTTATCACTTAAAACATAGGCAAATATGCGTTAATAGAAAATAAAATAAACACTATTAACATGTTTTTGATGTATATGAGTTTTAAATTATGTTTTCTTTTAACAACTGTAATTACTCTAATATTACATAAATTACTCAATTCCTGCCTTCTTTTAAACCTCACTCCTCCACCTTTTGAACATTATTCTCCATGTATATTCCCCAAAACTCCATTTATTTCTATGTAATTTCATGTTTCCTTTTTTAAGAATCCCACCTCCATTCTTTTATCTCTTTTACAATATTAAGTACTTCAATTACAGTTGAATTAGATTTTGATTTCCACTTTCTAGCAATTGCTTTTTGGGCAGCCAATAGCATTAAACAGAGCAGAATGCTAAAATGAAAATAAAGGAGCATTTAGATAGTATACATAAGTTTAGAAAGGTTGCTGTTAAGCAATTATTTTTTAATAACAACTACAAGAGCATAAAAATGTTTAGCAATACAACAAAGGTAACAAAAATTACAAAGGGTTGTCACAAAATGTTTAGATCCTATGACAAGAAAAATAACAAGAAATCCTATACAGGTATTAGAAATATTTCAGAAATGTTAAGAAAATGTGTATAAAACAGAGGAATGTGGAAAACAAAAAATGACCTAAATGGAAATATTTATGGAAGACTCAATCGTACCAAGACTAGAGGAAGATGAAGCTCAAATAACAGTTATCAGGAATAGATGAGATAAAAACACTGAAGTCTAATCAATGAACAAGGAAGTCTCCAGGAACAGATGGTATTCGTACAGACGTTTGGAAGTTGGGAGGGGAAAAAAGTTATAAATATCTGGAAAGTTTTGTTTTACAGTACGTTAAAAGGAGATAAACACCAGCATCTTGCAAGAAAGCTATGGTGGCTGTTGTAGAACAGAGAGTGTGTATGCACCTTTAAGAAGCATTTCCAGATATAGGGATGTGCATATAAACACTGAGCACGTGCAGGCAGCAGTGCCATTTTGAGAGAACAGCCAGATTGTTAACATGTATGAGTGTGGTAGTCAGTCTGTTTATGTTTATTTAAGTCTAAGTTACAAAGCCTGATTCCTGTGGTGTTTGTGTGTAATAAAGCTGCTTGAACTGAACCCACAATCACTTGTCTATTTATCCTGACCAGACGAGTGACAGCTGTATTATCCAAACAGTGTAAAGATCATTCAGACACAGTCAAGGCAAACAGAACACAGCTCTGGATAAAGTGCCCCTGATAAGCAAAAGAACAAATCCAATGAAAAAAAACTTCAGAGGCACATCATGCACCAATCAAAATCATCCCATTATATAGTTAATTAATGCAGTCATCAAAGATCAATTAAATCATCTCTGCATAGTAATGCTTACAATACTGAAGAATGTAGTGTGTTATGACATAACAATGCATACAGAAAGCATATGCAAATGTGTGCATGCAATAAAAACAAACATATTTATATATATATATATATATATATATATATATATATATATATATATATATATATATATATATCCATATATGGACTCACTTCATAACACTGAAAGCTCAAAACACTGAAACTCAAAACACTGAAATCAAAACATTGAAACTTCAAAATCTTGAAAATTCAAAACACTGAAATTCAAAACACTGAAAATACATATTGATGCAAGCTGGGTAAACCTGCCTTTATATTGATGTACTATAGAAGGAGTACTTTTTAAGTCTGAAGAAATATTCAGAGAAACGTGAAAGCACTTACTGGCCATAGTTCTGTGCTCCTTGTGTGAATAAAAAGGTTTTCATCAGGTCAGCTCTGTTTGTCGTGGTGTGCCTCTGGGTTTTTTTTCATTGGATCATTCAGACACAGCTTTATATAGACCCATTCTAATTTTAAAGTATGATTATAAAGTGTTTATGGCTATACTAGCTAAGGGAATGATAACATCAATACAACAATGATGACCAAGAGGGAAGCAAAATGTAAGAAATTAAGAATACCCACCCATTAACCAGGTAGGCCCATTGGCACAGAGTTCCTTTTAAGGGGTAACCTGGGAACAATGCCTGATTAAGTAACTCATTCAAGGTCATACAGTAGGCAAATGAGGGCTAAGGACATCAAACCTTGTGCCACAGGAGAGATATCTCACAGCCTTAACCCTCTGCACCTTATGTCCACTATTGCTTTTGGGTCTTGATACAGAGAAAGTATTCAATAGAGTCAGCTGGGATTTTATACACTGGACAGTAGAAGCATCTGCATTCCCTAATAGAATAATAGGGTTAATTGGGCAGATATATAAAGGGTCACCGGCAAGAATTAAGCAAGGAGGGTTCCTTTATGACAAGCTGTGTTTAAGCAGAGAAACCAAACAGGGTTTCTTTTCCCCCTTTGTTATTAGCTTTATATTTAGAGCCATTGGCAAAGAAAATAAGGGACTGATGAATTCAAGGATATAACTAGCATGGTAATCAAGAAAAATTAGCTTTATTTGCAGATGATATTATGTTCTACTTGATAAATCCAGAAAAAGACATTGAGGTATTGTGGAACATTCTGAGACAGTTTCAAATCTTTTTGGGATATAAAATTAATGAAAATAAAACAAAGGCTATATCGATAAACTATGCAACCACACATTAATTGGATCAGCAGTACTTATCTTTATGGAGATAAGATAAGATGAAGTATTTATGTGTCCGGATTAAAAAGGATTCTATTATGTCAGCCAAGGATATGTGGGACAATGTTAAACAAATGATAATACTAAAACAGAAACTGAAAGCCCTTGATTATTGATATGGATAGCAATGAAAGAAGTGAAAATGTTTTAGCCCCTTTAGTTTTATATGCAGGTCAGGTATATTTTTCTCAACCAGAGGAGAAGATGTGGATGATAATTAATAAAGAATTGAAAGAATTTACTTGGGAGGAGAAGAGGGCAAGAGTCAAATGGGATACATTCATCCTCTCCATATAACATGGTGGTTTCGGATTACTTGATCTGAATGAATACTTTAGAGCTATGCAGTTAAGGCTTATATTCATAACATAAACAGAAGGTTATAAATTAAAGTGGAAAGAGATGGTGATGATATGCAGAGAAGTTCAAGAATTAAGTGGAGAGCAGGATTTTGGATGCAGATAATTAAGGAGAATAACAACAGCCGTACAGAATATTTATATTCATAAAACAGCAGAAAGTATTCCATGAAATAAGCCAACATTGAAATGGAGAAGGGAAATGTTGCCACTAGGGATGACTATGAGTAGGGGTACAGAAAATAGGCAAGAGGAAACTGGAAGTTACTGGAGAAAATTGGCAAAGGGACCAAGGTATTGGGAGCAAATAATGAGAGAGGGAAAGGTAATAGAATAGGATGAAGTTAAGCAGAAGTTTTGATTGTAGCCCAGAGACTGCCTTCTCTACCATGGACTGATATCAGGGTATAGATAAAATGGAAGAGATAGGGATGCCTAAGTGAAAGGCCTGCTCTGGTAGAGTTCTTATTCAATCTTGAATGAAAGCTGCTGTTAAAAAAAGAGATAATTATTAGGGTATATAAAATACTGCATGATAACTACAAGAATCAGCCAGAGGAGGTTAACAAGATTGAGACAAGAGAATGGAAATTACATTTTCAAAGGAACAATGGGAGGACATCTATATGACTCCTAAATATGTAACAAAGTCCAGAAGGTAAACAAATTTTGCTTGGGCATGTTTACAGAGGTATTTTATATCCCAAGCAGATGTCAGATAAGTTTTCCTCAGGTGGACAGCAAATGCTGGAGTTGTGATGGCAAACAGAAATGGAACTGAGAACATGTTTGTGGGGGAGGGTGTTGGGGAGGAGCAAAACAAGCTGATAGATTTGAAAAATTCCCCTACAGAATACTCCACCAAAAATGCTGGGGGATTAAAAGGCTGCAGGAAATGATTCTTTTGAACTGAGACACATGATCTGAACTGCCTATACCTAGTAAGGCCTTACTAAGTTTGATTCATTAATGTTGTTACTCTGGCCATGGGTAGAGTGTTAGAGTGCAATGTATTTGCTGACCTAGCTCACCTAAATGCAGAGGATGAACGTTACCTTGTGGACTACCTTGTATATTATAACACAGGGGCTTGTCAGTGTTATATACTGTTATTTGTGTGAATGGACCTGTGGGGCTAATTGCCATGAGGTGGCACACAGGCATCATATTGAACACTGGCACTGGTATGGTTGGACTTATGGGGCTGGTTGCTGTGATGTGGGAGAAACACTTGATGCTGAATGCCAATATGGGTGTCAGTGGATAACTGAGGGACTGGCTGCTTGTTGCAGATGGACTTCTAAGTAAAGCCTTCCAGATGTTCTACAGTGTAGCACTGCAACTAAATGGCAGTCTATGTAATATGTCCAAAACAGATAATGTATTGCAGTGCCAACTCATGGCCTATACATTTTATGGGACAGTGCAGCATGGTTGTAAAAGTGGAATTTAGTGCCCTGGTATAACCTATACATTTTACAGGAAGAGTGCAGTATGGCTTTAGTGTGTTTGCAGTTTGTAAATTAGTGGCTATAATGCTGTTTTCTGGTACCTTTATTGATCATGGAATGGAGAATGGAGTAATACATTTATGTTCAAATATGTACTTGCTCTTAATGAGAACATTCATTTACACAAAAACTGCAATACTACCCTGTCCTGCTCTTCTTTTAATAGTAGTCAGAAGAAAATTGGAGTGCTGCAACAATACAGGTTTCTAATGATGTGTGTCACATTAGCAACTGCTAATATTCAACTTTTTTGTTGTTCTAAAAAGTTACTAGACTGGACAAATGCCAACTGTCAGCCATGACCTAAACACATGGCACAAACAGTGTAGCAAAATTAATACAAATTTTACAACAAAAGTTTCAGATTTCTGAGAAATAGTGGAATGTGGTACCTTTGATTACTGTAGTGATGCTATTATAGGTTCATAGGAGGTTACTAGGCTAATGGCCCAAGACCCCTTACAAGCCTAGCCATATTTATCCCGAGTTTCCCCAATTGTCAATGGTTAGGTGAATGAAGTTTGCATAGGTAATGGTCTATGGTAGCTAATACTGACCTCATCTGTCTAGGAGGGACATGGGCACCATCCCAGGAGTGAATTTGCGGTCACTCATCCATTGATCTAGGTTGCGTTTGAAGAGGGTCAGGGAGGAAATATTAACTGTAATTTGTGATTCAAACCCAAGGCTTCCAGCATTCTGTGCTGGTGTCACTGCCACTAGACTAACAATACCTTCTTTCTTCTATAATAACACATGGTATCATACCTTTCAAATGTTATTTTTTAAGCAAAACACTATGATTTTAGTCTTCAGATTTAGTCTTGTTCCTCCTAGATTTATGAAGCTCCTCATAAAGTCAGACCTATTTATAGGTGCATGTCTTATTAAATAAATAATCATATGAAATTATTCATTTCCACTGAACATAAGGGGTCTATTTAAAGACCTTCTATTGTGAAAAATAAGAAAATGCTCCTCCTTATTACCCTGTACTATGATTTTTAACGGCCATTGCTATAATTTTTAATGTTTAGAGGTTTTGATGTATGCAGGCTACAAATTCTCACACATGCAATTTATACAAGATTTATGTGGCAGCACAGTACATTTTGCACTAGTTAGTCCTTACAGTATTAGCAAGTGGTCAAAGTGCTACTCTTCTTGTGTGTTCATCTTAAACATTGACCTCACCTTTAATGAGCAGAAAACTTGTAGGATATTGTACTTATGACATTATAACAGCATCTGTGTTGTTACACTCCTGCTCGTACTACATGTATGGAAGTCCGGGTTAGTCAAATAACACTGTAATGATGTCATTTTCTAATAACATATATTACACGTCCTGTCAACATCTAATTTGCATTGTTGCATTGCTTTTGAGTGCAGCCATGTTATTGCAACAGTTCAAGACATTCCCTTGCTGCTCTGGAGCATGCCTGCTAACCTGTACAGGCCACAAGCCCTGCCCTATAATGACACATTCATAAACTGCTCCCAAAGTCAAACAAACAGCATTACACCATAGCACTGGTATATAAAGCCCCATTGTCTATTACTGTTTGCAGTCACGCTGATAATACTTTATTACTATACTCATACTGTGCAGTCATTTTCCACTCTTAACACTTGCAGATGCCAAAACATTAATACACTACAGTGCTACATACCTAGTCTGAACTTAAATTAAAGAACAACAGGTTTTGCATCGACATGCATTTTTGGAACAATAATAAATATGAAACTCTAATGTCTGGCTTTACTGACTTACTGTAATCCTTAGAGATCAACAGGAAGGCCAAAACTTAGTGAGACCCAGAGCAAGATAGGCATGATCAGGGACTGTTAAGAGGTATGCAGCACTAATTGCATGTCTCATTTACTATCAACACCCATAATCAAACACACACAACACCAGACCACAGTCCCCACAGTACTGGTCCAGTACTACATCCACTCCTAGCCTTGTCTCACATATTCTCATTTCATTCTGCATTTGTCGTTTATGATATAATGTGAATATCACATCATGGTACCAGTGTTATGATGTATTTTGTATGATAGTGAGAGTCATAACTGAATGTGACATGCTGTTATCAGTGCTGTGATGCAGTACTATTTTTGCATGATAATTTCTGAGGGGTAAACAACGTACAGATAATAGTATTACTAAGGGAATAGTAAGCTAATGGTAACCTAAATCTCTTGTTTGCTGACTTTTGGACATTTAATGTTTTTGTAATTTTGCTATCAAGAGATGTGATTATCAGAAATGGCTGTCTTTTAGGTGTGAGTTTGTCTGTGGGTGAAAGCAAATAACAGTTTCAAGATTCATGCAAAACAATTATTGATATGCTTAGTTTGAGGAAGGGGTATATATGCATGTCTAAGAATAAAACATTGAAATAAATTGCTGTTTCCATTTTTTTTTTCATTTTACTTGCATGTGCTTTCATGCAGGCTAAACCAGTTAAGTCATCAGAGGTATATACAGAAGGTGGATGTCTTTTTGGAGTAGCATGTGAGTGCTATATGTGGAAGCACAGGGTCATTACATGATCACTGTTGAATGCAAAATATATGGCTTGTTTGAGGGGTTGGTATATGTATCCAGCAGTATCAAGTTAAATATGTTGAAGTGACCCCTATGTTTTTGAGTTTCTTCTCAATGAGACATTAAATGCATATAGAATGCATGTACCATTTTTTGAGGACAGGTAATATATGACAATAAATGGTAGCTACAGAATCACTTCTGAATGCTTAATGATATCATTTGTTAGGGGTGCCAGTAATTGTCAAAGAGCAACACAGTCATTATATTTATATAATTCTTCAATGTCAAAGATAGTGTAGCCTCTCAGAAAGGGCACATTCCACTGAAAGAGTAGCTGTGTGTTTTCCTCCTAAGTACCTTGTTAAAAGCACCTGTATTTCTCATTTTGAAGTGAGTTTGTGGATCTGGAATTTGCTTTCTTATATACAACTTGAAAATCTAATGTTTCAGTGGGCTTTTGCTGTCACAGTCTGGCATTATGCCTGGCTTCCACCTCAGAGCTATTTGATCTTTACACACAAGGCTGAGTAAAAATAATGTCTGGAATATTTGTGTACTAAGTTAACATTATGTCAGATGTAAAAATATTGTATATTTTACTGAAAGATAAATTTCATTTGTAACATTCTCATGATTACAGTGCCATGCTTTCAATTGGCTAAAGCTGTGGAGTCAAATTCAGAGGTGTGTAACACTGGAAATTCTGAGATTAGAATTACAGTCTTATTCATGTTGCATAACCAAATACCCTGCTGTTATTCCTTGAAAATTTTGTAATGAATTCTCAAAGGGGCAGGCAGAGATATATAGCCTTTTAAAAGCCAGGTTCCATTGATTGTAGTTATGTGTCTTTGATGTCATATTCAGACATTTTGCATTACATTCAGGTTTAATTTCAGAACATTGTGTAAAATGATTGACTAAGTACCTTTCTGTTACATTTTCATTATATCAGAAGTAAAAGTCATCTATATTTTACCAGAAAAGTATATTTCTTCTTGCTGTACCATATAATTGCTACTGTACCAAGCTTTCAAGTGGCTGAAGGTGCAAAGTCAAATTCAAAAGTGGGCTGCACTTAAAGCTCTGAGGATTGAATTGCAGCCTTAACTTTGTTATGTATCTGAATACACTGTTATCATTACCTAAAAGGTGCATAATGAAAACTTACACCGAGGCAGAGGTGGAGCCTATCAAAAGTGACATCTGTGGCTTTAGTTCATGTGCCTTTACTGCAGTAGCCTAACACTTTGCATCATATTCTGTTTTCCTTTTTGGTGCTGCAGTGAATTTCTGCTGAGTATGCTGCATGCAGTCATTGCCTAAAATACTTTTTTATTGATATGTCACTACATCAAAAATAAAAACACTCTATATTTCTCCAGAAACATATATATTTTTATGTGTAACATAAAAAGACTACAATACCATGCTTTCATGTTGCTAAAGTTACAGAATCAAATTAAGAGGTATGTAACATAGGAAGGTCTGGCTTTAAAATTTGATTATTATGTATGTTTTAAAATTGATCGTCCTATCGTTTTTACCTGAAAGTTTCATAATGAAATCTCAATTGCAACGGTGTTTTGGCCTTTAGTCCATATGCATATTGCTACCATATGACATGCTGCATTATGTTCTTTTCATCTTGAGCACTGGAGGAACCTCAGGTTAGTATGATGAACACATTACTGGCCTACAATACTCCCTTAATATTTCTTTATTCAGTGGTTAATAGAAGAGAAGTAAAGATTCTCATCCATGTCCAAGTATATCTAATCAAAGAAATCATTGAGACCAATACCTATCACATTTTATTGGAAAACATGGCTAGGCTTAAAAAGTCCCATTGGATTGAAAGCATAGTATTCTACTATGATACTATGATATTTCAATGGAATGTAGCCTACCCAATATCAGTACTAATCAGCATGTCCATTTCAGAAGCGTATGTACCCAAAAATTGGAAAAATCATAGATTATTCTACTACATAGAGGGGGACAATCAGTGGAAGTATCCAGCTATTAATGAACAGCCATACTATCTCCCTTGTAAAGAATTCTAGAAAGATATGTACATTCCCAGCTGCTAAAGTATCTCCTAGATAATGACCTACTCTTTCTCCCACCCAACATGACTTTTGCACTTTGCATAACACCACTCTCCTTAATGACACAATAAATCAACTTAGAGATGAAGGTAAACTAGTATTTCCACATTCCTGGATTTATCAAAAACATTTGGTATAGTCTCCTATACTAAACTACTACAAACATTAAACTTCCTCTGTCTTTCAGACCTCTACCCTATGATGGTTTAAAAACTTAGATAGGACACAATGTACCAAATGGCAAACATGTTTCATATCCTACCTACCCATAACCATTGGTGTTCATCAGGGTTTAATCCTAGGTTCACTCCTCTTTAATATTTTCATAAAGAATCTTCATACTGCAGCAGGACAAAGCTCCCTGGTTCAGTAGGCAGATTGTTCCTTTTTAAAATGGCTCAAATCCAAGCATGCCATCACTACAAACTATTATACAGCAATCCTATCCCTCCATTGAATCTTTCCTGAACCAATCTAATCTTCCCCTGAACCCAAACAAAACAAGAAAATTCTACTTTTCATCCAAAAACAGCTCCATGATCACAAAAATACTCTTACTATATCAGATGCACAAAACAGGAGACCTGAAGCTGTCACATATACTAAATTACTTAAGGTCACCATAGATGATGATCTAAAATTTGACCTATACATCTAAAATACTTTCAAAAACCCATATAAAACTACGTCTCCTCTAAAAAAGCATCCACTACCTCACCTTGTATTCTAGAAAGACCACTGCCCTCTTATGTCTATTGCCAACTCTCTCCTGTGCTTCTCCTCTACTAACAAATGTCATCTCCTCCCTTTCAACAAAAGTAAAAAAAATGTTATAATAAAACATCAACATTTGCAATGGACTGTTCAAATAAAACCTGTCTTTGCCTAATAATCAACCAACAAAAAATGGCTAGAATTCTCCAAATATCAACAATTCAATCAACTTAAACTGGCCAAATTCAATAAACTTAAACTGATGAAATAATAAACATGATCAAGTCATATACTCTTCCTATGTATCCAAATGTTGAAACACTCTCAATGAGAAAGAAGTCAAATCACAAATCCAAGATATTTCAAAGCAGACATTAGGACTTGAATCTCTGCCCCTGCCACTATCCTCCTGGCTAAATCTTGCTCCAGCTCTATTCATCTGTCCTCTATCTGTTTTGCCCTTTGGTCTTCTCATATAATCTAAGCTTCTGGGCTTTCATCTGAAGACCTAATAGCTTACCATTGGTACATTAAAACTGAAATGTTAATTTGTGGAATATAACGATAGTTAACATGTGTTGTCTTGTACTGTATTGTATTGTATGATAACTTGTAATGCTTATTAATTTTCTCCTTGGACTTTTGCTAAAAATGAGCAATATTGGTTCAGTCAGAATTTCCCAGAAAACAGATAGATGAATAGATAGATAGATAGATAGATAGATAGATAGATAGATAGATAGATAGATAGATAGATATTGTTTGCACCATGCAGTGGTTACAATGCCATACTTTCATACAGGCTAAAGCTTTTAGGTTATACTCATATGAGTGATGCACTGGCAGCTCTGAGGTTATATTTATAGTCTCAAGTGTGTTCTGTAGCAGATTACCCTACTGTTATTACATTAAAGTTTCATAAAGAGATCACAAAGGTGGACTAAGATATAGGCTTTCAAAGATGGATCCAGTGGTTTTAGTTCATGTGCATTTAATGCTACAGTGTGACATTTTGCATTATACTCTGTTTTAGCTTGGGTGATATAAACTTCATTACAAGACAATACAGTTGTATATCTACCTTTATAGCTGAAACCACTAAGTAGATTTTGTATCTGAGGTATCTGAGGATCATGATATATTATTCTGAGAAATTTTGCTATAATACCTCTTACTCTTACAGAGAAATGGTACTTTATTGCTGGATACCATAAACAGCCTAAAATAGCCATTTCAATGCTCTTGGGTTACCATGCATTTTACATAAAGGTATTATTTTGCATGTTTGAGGCTGACACACTCATTATTTATCTGAATCATATGACTGGTATGTTCTTATGAAATGAAAACCCAACATAATACTGTTTTATAGCAACATATAATATTTTCTGTAGAATGTCACCAAGCACAATCGATTCCACCACAATTAAAAACGAAATGCAGAACACAATCTGATGAAGTCCAGTTATAGGACGAAAACGCCTTGATTTTGGAATTGCGTTAATAAATTGTGTTCTGCATTTCGTTTTTAATTATGGTGGAATCTATTGTGCTTGGTGACATTCTACAGAAAACTGCCGGTTTTTCTTGGTAACTGTTGAGAGTTGTTTTTTTGATATAATATTTTCTGTTACTTTTATATTGTTATCCTACTAGGAGACAAAGCTTGAACTTTTAAGCTTTGACTGCCTGAGCTTCAACTCATCAATGAATGGAGTTCCTTCGTAGGAAATCACTGTAGAAAAGTTCTACTGGAACCGATTCCCTTTAGGGAATTTCCCCCTTTTTTGAGTAAGTATGACCTCAAGAGTTGGTATATAAAAGTCTGGAGGTGTGTAGGGGCTTGTGACTCATACAGAAACACTTTTAAAAAGTGTCTTACAGCCTAATGGTTTCAGTGACTGCAATTCAAGGATTCCAGTTCCTTGGCGCATTTGCTTTTGTCCACTCATAGTGGAAGCTTTTTATACGTTATAGCATAATACACATATTTTATGTGCTTTGAGAGGTATGTCATAGTTCAGATTCAGTTATTAACTCACCACAGAAGATGTTACACTATACAAAACAAAATTAAAGTGAAAATATCAAGGGGTTGTGTCCTGAAACTTTCAAAATATTTTGACACAGTAAAGAGATATTTTCATTTGAAGTTAGCGTGACCTTTACAAAACAGACTAATGAAACTAAATGTGAAGCTGTCAGTTCCCTTTAGAATAAAATAAAGAAAAGCTATCAAAACATAAACAGATATAGTGCCAGTGTGATTTTATACCTAAAAGGAGTATCCATATAAACCTGATGTTTTCATTCTGTGTACATGCTGAGGCATAAAAAATGACTTTTTAAAAAAATGATTTTTTTTCATTAAAATTCAACATATAGATGTTCTTTTTCCTTTGAAGATAGAAACCCAGACCAGTTTTATATTATACCTGTAGCACTTCCTGAAAATGTGGGAAAGGGTGGGCAGATGGCATAATGGTAAAGGTGTTTACCTTATGAACACAAGGTGCAGGATTTGATCCCCACATGGGTTAACTGGCTAGGCTTAAAATGGCCCACAAGGGTAATTCGCCTAGTACTAACCTATGTCATGTATAAATGTTGAACTGTTTTGGAGGTGCTAGTTTTTAAATTCAGAGGTACTGTTTTTTAAATTCAAAGAGCAAAAGTATGGTAAACCATTCAATATTCTGGGAGTAAAACAGTGAGCGGTTAAGGGGTTACCTACTGTATATATATTAAAATTTTGGGAAAAAAAACATTTGCTACCCTCAAGTATGTGTTTATCCAAACAGAACAATTAAATCAAGCAATATAAACAGTACCATACAGCAGTAAACAGCAGAAGATTGTTTTTTGGGGGGGACTTGGTATGTTATTCTTCTTCCCTTAAAGGTGTTGATTGCAGCATAGCAGATAGCATTGCTGCCTGTCAGTGCTTGGTTCTCTAGCTCAGTAATTAGCCTTCTGTGAAGAGCTTGCAGATCTTCTCTGTGCATGAGTGTCTGTTAGGTACTTCAGTTTTCTTGTATATCCTAAAGACATGCCATAGGGGAATTGATCCTCCTGCCAACTGACTCTAGTTGTGCATGTGTGTGTATCTGTCTGTGAACATTGTGTTATAAAATTACTAATTATAAACTCCTACCCTTTCTTAAAACAAAATCAAGCTCCAGAAGGAGAGAGTGAGAGAGAGAAAATATCACCAAAATGGTGCTAGTCATGCTTACAAACATTTACCTCTGCACCCCCATATCCTTGACATCCTCTCATATTTGTAGAAACAGCCACTATCTTATACATAACTGGCTTCTCTAATACAAGCATCCAGGAAGGCAGGGGTTCCTCCATGATAACATGTACAGCAGATGGGTGAGGGATTACCCAAATCCAAATTCTGCAAGCTGCAAGGCAGCCACTTATCTTTTTCCAAGCACAGCCCCAAGCCACTGTACTATAGACCAAGTAACAATCCCATTATAAGAACAAAAAGGCTTAGGACTCTAGAAAATGTTTTGCTGATGTTTTACAATTAGCAGAATATTGTTTTTTTTCTTACTCTGCTGCAGAATCTTTGAAATATTTTTTTCTGCCAATGGTTTCACAGGGGTCACAGCATTAAAACTATTATTACTACTTCTATAAATGACATCAAGTGGAATTGTCATAAAGGCATTCTTTCTAAAGCCGTATTTTCAAACAGAACTGTGGTGATGGCTTTGTTTTTTCAGCTGCATTTTTTAATTATCCAAAGCTTGTCTTGCTTCTATAATCCAAGATGTTTATGTACAAGTTTGCATTATATTTCATTATCATTTCGTACAGTTGAAGCACTAGTAGGATTGAAATCTTATCATTCAAATTTAGGTACCAAAGTCTGTGACTATGTGTGTGTGTGTGTGTGTGTGTGTGTGTGTGTGTGTGTGTGTGTGTGCGTGTGTGTGTGTGTGTGTGTGTGCGTGTGTGTGCGTGTGTGTGTGTGTGTGTGTGTGTGTGTGTGTGTGTGTGTGTGTGTGTGCATGTGTGCGTGTGTGTGTGTGTGCGTGTGTGTGTGTGTGCGTGTGTGCGTGTGTGTGTGTGTGTGTGTGTGTGTGTGTGTGTGTGTGTGTGTGTGTGTGTGTGTGTGTGTGTGTGTGTGTGTGTGTGTGTATGTGTGTGTGTGTGTGTATGTTCATTTCTGCATGAATGTGCTCCTTTAATCAAATTCTGAAAGCAGCATTTACTGTCCCTAGTATTCTAGGACATGCCAGACAAAGCAGAAGCATGGACTCTGTGGTTTTGGCATATTTCTGACTGTAGTTGTGATAGCTGACTATATAATTTTTGTTGTGAAATAATTTTTTGTTGTGAAATTGTCAGTTTGGAAATAGCCAAGCTATCTTGACTATATCGAAATTCATACTATAAAGTATAAAGTGGGCTGTCAGGGGTCCCATACCTCTCAAATGTACAGATTTTTGCAGAATGTCCAGATTTTTGCCTCATATTTTTGGTCAGTTTATTCATAAATGTGTGGTTTTCTGGCAAATTAGTGGCAAATGATTAAAGACTGAAGTCAGATAATAATGACAGACATTTGAGTTTCAGACTTCATATCCTTCAGAAAATTCATACTAATGCAAAACGTGTTATTCTATCAATTCTGTAAATTTTTAAGAGAAATATTTAAAAATTGTCCCTATTTCTGGGCTTTTGTCCCGCTTTTATTTTTGGCTTTGTCCAGATTTCTTGCTCTAAGATGTTGAGAGGTATGGTCAGGACCATAGCCAGGAAACAGAATGAAACCACATAATCCATACGATACAGCAGTTTCAGTTGTAGTTGTCCACCATTATGTAGTTAGAGTGCTGCAAAGCTCACGCACTACACAGAAGCCAGTTTATTTTATTAATGTTGCCTGTTATTCTGTACCCCTTTTTCTGTAATCGTCCAGGTTCCTAGCACACAGGCCATGGTTGAGTGAAACATATATTCAGAAGCCATGCATTCAGGTGAAAGTATACATTCCATTCACACTTAGAATGCAGCAAAGAAAGGCAACAGCTTCTTTTATAATTTTGATATAAAATTTATGTGAAATTATTCATAATGCAACTCCAGTTAACAGTATATACAATGCATTTTATGTATAGGCTTCTCTTATCACAGTAAATAGTAAAGAAAAAATGGCAAACAAGGCCTTTAATGGTCACTAAATGCTCCATTGGACCTCTTCCGCAACTCCCCCTCCACATCCTTCAGCATCTTCTGACAGAAATTTGCCATTGGGCTTTTATAATAGCAGAAGGCTTCTTGACTCACCAGACTGACCAACAAATAAGAGATGCAGATAAGGTTCTTCTTGGGATGAGTCATAAAGTTCTGTTTGCTATGAAATAATCTCTTTGGCCTTTTCTTGTGCAATGGAGTCAAAAACTGACAGCTTGGTTATGGTACTAGCTGAGTCAAAAGAAGTGTAAAAGAAGTGACTTGAGTTTTTTGAGTTTCATATAGAGAATACTACTGCCCTGTCCTTTCTTGTGAATGAAAGTACAGTTTATTTTGTGTTTGTTAAACATTGTCAAGCTCCCTTTTTCCAATCATAGCAACTGCAGAATGCTTAGAACCTAGATTGTAATATTTCACTTGGAGTGTTTAAAGGTAGGTTTCAAGGTTGTAAGACACAGGCAAATAACTGTATAAAGGTTATATGTGAAGATAAAAGTTTGGTTGCTAACTAAGGGTTGTGGTGATGATTCATCCAGTGGTAACAGGTGGTGGCAAAAGAACTGTGGCCATACTATGCATCCAGTGCAACACACACACACACACACACACACACACACACACACAAACATATATATATGTATATATATATATATATATATATATATATATATATATATATATATATAAATATATATGGCCAGCTAGCAGAGACTTTGTCAATATGTCATAGAGATAGTTGTCTTTCTGCTCCAAAATGGCGTGTCATTATCAGCCGTGAAATTATAGGTGGCATTTATCACATTATTAGTCACATTACAACAATAAACAAAAAATATGGACTAGAAACCATTTACCATTTTTATCCTTAATTGCCATCCATAGCACAAGTTATCGAATAGAACCATAGCTGATTCCACAAGTAATGAACAGCTTATAGTTAGTGCATGGAAAAAGCTTATTCAATGAATGTACCTGTAACTGATTCAGTACCTCAGCAGGGCATACCTCTCAACTTCTTAGCACAAGAAGTCTGAACCCAAGCCTCTAGTAATTGGGGAAGAAAGGGCCAAAATTAGGGACAGATTTTAAACGTTGTTCTTATAAACTCACAAAGTTGCTAGAATAACAGGTTTTACATTAGCATACATTTTCTGAAGGAAAAGAAGTCCGAAGCCAGCACTGTAGTATAAAGTGATAAAAGCCTTACTATGGTCCAGGTGACCTGGGTTCAATTATTAACTCAGGCATCTGAGGTACTGGCAAGGATGGGAGTGCCCATCCCAGGGATGGATGAGGGTGGCATTCATCTAGGTGTCCCTTTGAAGAGGTATGGTCCATAGAGGGAAGTAGCTCTTGAGTTTCACAGGCAAATGCAGGGAGGAGATACCAAGAGGTAAGTCATAAATGAAAAAAATCCCCTTGTAGAAACAGTCAATGGCACAACCTCTCAGGATACCTTTAGATTCAGCTCTGGCCCCAGCCTTAGAACATAGATAGTCGGGTGCAGTAGGAGACTGGGGTTGCTGGAAAGAAGCAGACAAGGAACCTAAAATAATAAAAAAAGAATATGTTGTTGGAAACTCAAATGTTGGTCATTATTTACTGACAAATTCTATGAGGAATGTGCCAAAAATATAAGGAAAACTCAAGACATTCAGTAGAATTTTGGACAGTTGAGTGAGATATTACAGAGTTATTTAGTCAGGATCCTTGCAGAAAATTAGCCATCTATAAATTGCACCTTTGATATTTCACATACAAATCTCTTGCCCTTTAAGAAATTTACAACCCTGTAAACTGCTTAATATTCAAACAACATAGTCCTTATTGAAGCTGGCATCCTAAGAAAATAAACAGTAAACAAAGAAAGAAATGGTGGAAAGGGAATTTGCTTGAAAAATACATGTCTGGTATCAAGTCTGGCTGCCAGCATTACTGGTACCTTTAGGACAAAGGTATCTTTATATGAAAATCCTACAGTAACACTGTAGTAAATCCAAAAATCTTTATTGAGGAGTATTAAAAATGTTATCTCGGGTTTCTCACTGCTCTTTGTATGGCTTCCTGATGAGATCTTGACAAAACATGCTGCTTGTCTCCAAAATAATTCAACACTTATTACTTGAAAAATCTAGATGAATTTTGCATGTAATAATACTCCAACTCACCACCTTCTCAAACCTTAACAGGAGGATAAAGCCCTGACTACAGCCGAGGTGACCCTGATTTCATTAATGACTCAGGTGTGTGGACAGAGGGAGGCTGGGTATATACTCAGATGCATCTTGGTGGTGTACATCTCCAGTGGAGGCTAGGAATGCCTGATTGGACAATGTTTTAGGGAGGAAGAGAGATCAGCTGAGTTGAAACCGAGAGAGAATGTTATGCCAGCACACCTCACTGCATGTCTATCAGAAAAAATGACATTACCAGTGGGCGTAGGGGGTAGGAAAATTAGGCCATAAATGGAAAGCACTTCATGGCAGCAATACAGGTCTTCTTATTGACACAAGAAGTGGATTAGTACTAGTACAGGGGACGTTTAGGCAAGTTCATAGGCTTGGTGAATGAGGAGATGATCTGAGATTGAGTTGAGGGTCAGTTGTGAGAAACCAAAACAACTCCAAGAAATCTTAAAAGAAAAAAAATTATGAAGCTCTGTTTACTGATGGTGCCCCATCTACTTTCTGCATATGTCTGCATAATATGTGTCAGACTTTTTACTATACTGGTCAACAGATCATTGACAGAATAGCAAAGTCCCCATCTCTAGGAAGACAAATTCATTGTCCCCCTGAAAAAGGATGAGCATAATCACAATATTAGAGACTGTACAGAAGACGTTCTCAGTTGGCAGGCTATGATTCTAGAAAAAAAACAGTGTGTGAGTAAATTAATAAATCACTTGACACAAAATTATCTTCTGTTCACCTGCAGGGGTGGAGCCATCCTCTCAAGGGCATTGATGCAGCCATATAGAGATTATGTAGAGATTATGGATTACACATTGACAAAAATGAAGGGCACCCCACTGGTGCATGTTTTAATGATATCTCTTATGTCTGGCACAGTTAATCATGAGCATTTTGTAGACAGCTTTAATGTCTATGGCAGTAGTGCTTATAGTTCCAAGAAGGGTCAGTGACTAGCTTTACTACTAGGCTCAGAGGATTAACTGAAATGTGATAACATCTGAAGTAGAAGGCACAGCTCTACTGACTTTAGTGACATGTCCATGCCCACTCTTGTTCTGTGCCTTTGCAGTCTTAATATGACGATACTGTGGCATGCGTCATTTTACAGTACTGTTATACTGCACTGCTCCACTCTTCATAGTTCATAGTTCATAGTTAAGTACTAGGCTAGCTGCCCTTGAGGGCCCTTTAAGCCTAGCCAATTTCCCTTCCAAAGTTAGAATCAAACCCTGTACTTTGCGTCTGTGAGATAAACACCTTAACCATTATCCCAACCCTCTGTGCAAAACATGGAGTCAAAAATACAGGATTTCAATAAACTGTAAGACTGGCTATCCTATAGTAACCTCCATTCCAGCAAAAAACATCTTGGCAGTAAAACCCTTCACAAAAGCTTTAATTCAGAAAAATAATGAATAAGTAGTTATTCTGAAGAAGCCCACTTATTACATACCTTGCTGAGCACCCAAATCAACTTATGATTAATCAAACTCAGATGCAAGTTACCACCAGCAATGTAAACAAGCAGTCAGGGCTGCTTTACAGACTAATAGTCTTACTTGTACCTGATGTCAGGCTATGGTTGTCAGAGCAATACAGGTTCACATTTTTTTTTATGTAGGGGGTACTAATTCAATGAAACTTTAGCACTCAAATGTTATGCATCTCACAATAGAGTATCAAGGTTTAGCACTGGCTCGTACAACAGATTATGCTGGGTTTGTGAGCCCAGCACTCTTGCATTGTTACAAGTTTCTAGATTTTACCTGCAGCATGGGCTAGCAGTCTAAATTTTGCATAATGTACTTGGGTGTATTTCTACCAGGCTTTAACAGTTAGATTGTTCATCTTTTACTCTCCATTCTAATAATCCCAGCCAGATGAAACTACCACAACCTGTCTTGAGTGAAGTGACATAGCTTTCATCCATGGCTTTAGAACTAGCCCCAAGCCCCCACAGGAATTGCTGTTCTCTGCCTGACTTCATAACTATACTTAAAGCCCACTGCCTCAACATAATGAGCTCTTAGGACTCTGGACTAACCAGAACTATACCCACAGCATGGTCTGCTTTATTGTCAAACACGTTAACATATTCTTGTCCTGTCATCCCCTTACATCCTCATTACATGCATACTATAATTAAATACATTCCTTATGTTTATTTAGCAGCTTTGAGGGTAAAAGTTATAGACAGCTTCTCATCAGCACAACTTGCACTGTTAAGGGTGAGCTGTGCTGCTTGGAATTAATGTGATTTATAGATATTCATATTCATTACAGACATTCATACTCTGCATGGCACTGAATTGCATTAAGACAGAAATTACTTCTCTTTGAAACAATCAACTGCTCAGGTGAGTACTCTACATATCCATGCAATCCTCTTTGTCCTGTTACACACATATTCACACATACACAACACACACACACACACACACACACACACACACACACACACACACACACACACACACACACACACACACACATATACCATGTACACTATCATATACACAAACACAAACTCACTACACACACAGACTCACACACACACACACACACACACACACACACACACACACACACACACACACACACACACACACACACACACAAACAAATTCAAGGGTACAGAAACATACACAAGAACATATGTACAATCAGGTATTCAGACACTGACAGACACGTGACACATGCACTCATAGATGCACACAAACAGACAGACA
This sequence comes from Protopterus annectens, assembly GCF_019279795.1. Lineage (NCBI taxonomy): Eukaryota > Metazoa > Chordata > Ceratodontiformes > Protopteridae > Protopterus > Protopterus annectens. Next base: position 1,120,675,684 of record NC_056728.1, read on the forward strand.
CATATATACAAAGACAAACACAGGCATGCTCATGCACAGAGATGCACAAACATGTACACACAGATGCACAAAAACAGACACATATATACATACACAAGCACATGCATACTCACACACAGAGATGCTAGCTCTCACACACACATACACACACACACACACACACACACACACAGATGTACACACTCGCAGACACACACACACACACACACACACACACACACACACACACACAAAGGCAAATAAATGCACACACAGGCAGACAAACTCAAATTCTTGCACACAGACAGATGGACATATATACACACCACACATACCATACACATATGCGGACAGACAAAACTCATATATATGTGCATACCCACAAATACTCACACCTGCTTACCATATGTTGTCACAAAAACAATCATGCACATGCTGCACAAAAGTACTCATTTAGAGTGTGACAAAGGGAAATAATGACAGCACAGCCATCTGGAATTTTTTAAATAATTATATGTCATTTTTGAATATCAGCATGTTTATATGGAAGTGTGCAAAGGAAGATACTGCCAGCACAGCTATCTGGAAGTTTGTAAATAATTATATGTCATTGGTGAATATCAAAATAATTTATATAAAATGCTTGTGTTACAACTGTATTAGAACTGTAATCCATATGTATATCAAACTTCTGGTACAGAACTGCGTGTTTGCAAAGTGCTGTTTAAATTGCAACCACAGTGTGCTTTACTGGAAGAGAACAGAAATGTACATGGCCTATTGTAACTGTTTCAATGTACAGTATATATTTTAACATTGGAAACTGGAATACAAAAGGCTAACTTCAGTCCGGCAAAACTTCAGAAAAATAGCTGAAATTAAATTACTTTATGGCAGCTACAGACACGATGTCTGTCCTGAGAAGCTTTCTGCATTGCCTTCAGAGTGAACTAATTACTACAATTGTTTTATGACTTTCAGCATCTGCCAAATATCTGATGTCCATGTATTTTCCCAGGAAGATGTTAAATATTGCTAGCTTCCAGCAGTGGGGGTTTTACCTGGGATAGAGTCAGATGATAAGAAATGATGTCATTTTGCAAGCCATCCTAGCAGTAATATTTGAGATATTAATATGAGAAACCTCTGAGAGAGACACATCATTCTGTACTCTGTCTTGGACCTGACAACAACTAGAAGATCCATTCATCACATCTGCCTTGCTCTTAAGTAAGTTAACTAGGGTATAGTAATTCTCTTAGATTCAGTCAGGAATATAGCAAAGCTTAGTTTAGATATTTTTCTTTATTTGTCTGAGACTGTCCTGCAATGTTGTTTTAAATATTTCCTGTGATTTTGAACTCTGATGTCACTGTGCATATATACTATTTTCCTGTTCTTTTTTATTTATTATTAAATATATTTAAACCTTCCATTGTGGCTGATCTGTCTAGAGATATTTAAGTTCTGAGAGTACTTGCATATTTATTTGGTGACACTTTGTAGGCCTCTCCAAATAGCCTTGCTCTTGGTCAAACTACCATTTGTATTAATATTAATATTAATATTACACAGTAAGATTGGGCACCCTTTGTTAAGGGCCTTAGTGTAGCTGATAAGGAGTCGGCTGGTAGCAGTGATAACTACCTTATAGTCTGGGCAAAAGGGACATAGCTAGTAAACCTGTGCTAACCTTTCCCAGGTGAGTGTGAGTGTGTGTGTGTGTGTGTGTGTGTGTGTGTGTGTGTGTGTGTGTGTGTGTGTGTGTGTGTGTGTGTGTTTGTGTGAGTGTATAAATCAAACCTCAAATAGTATGTTTGTTAGCTACTTGGGCAGGGACATGAAGCACTAGTTGGACAGAGAGGGTGCTGGAGGTCTTGGCTTGGCCAGTCAGCTGAGATCTCAACCCTATAGCTGTACCAGTGGGAAGTCTTATTGGGGATCTGGAGAAAGAGGTAGAAACCAGCCCCAGACTGACTGTAGTCTTTGTCTGCTCTTAAGAGAAATTGCACTTGATGCAGAGAGCTGCATCTGGAAATACTGTATATCTACCCTTTAATCCTACCAGTGTACATCCCCCACTGGTGCCAGTGGTGAGGATTAAGGTTCTTTGATTACTGGTCCAGTGGTGAGTCGTCCCATAGATCAGCAGTCTGAATGCCCTAGTTAGATTCTACCACTAGAATACAGCCTTATATCCATGTGCACCTATGTACTGTTCCACATTGTACCACATGAATCTTGGACAGTACAGATGCAGCTTCAGTTCGCAAACTATACAAGAATTCTTCCAGCTCAGTGTACTATGGCGCACAATAGCCTGAACTGCATAGGCCCTGCCCAGAGATTAGTGCATCTTCAAGTGGTGCAGAAAACCCTCACTGTTCTGTAGAGCACCCCTGTACTCCAGAGTAAAGTGAGCTTTCTGAATCAAAAGCCCATTGTGTACTGTGCAAAATCACTTCTTTCATTTTGCATACCTTTTAAGGTCTCCAGAAATTCTTCTTTGGGTCTTTCTTGCAACTGTTGCTCATTTAGCAGAATGCCCCTGATTTTGCCTCATATTTTTGTCCCATCTGATAAATCATTAATTATTAAAATCAGTCAAATATGTCAGCTATTAGAGTTTTATACTTGTTACTGTTCAGAAATGAATGTTCATGTAAACCTTGTTCTATTACCTTTGTAAACAAATTAAAGTAATGTTTAAAAACTGCCCCTAATTTTGGGTCTTTGCCCCCCATTATTTTTGCCTTTGTCACTGATTCTTGAGCAAAGAAGTTGAAAACTATGCTGTCTAGTATTTCTGCTTATTGTAAATGGGGCATGCCTTGGCAACAAAAAAACAAATGAAAAAAAGATCATGGGGCACAAAACCAAAACTAAAAGCAACAAACTGCGCCCATAGGCAATTGTCTGAGGCTTCTCCAGATCTAAGCCAAACATAAAGTAAATCCTTTATTGTGTACAGAAATATAGTTAAAATACAAAGAATGCTAATATTAAGGATAATTATTGCAACAAGCAGATGATATACAATAGTGTATATAAACTATAAACTCTTCCTGGGTCTTCAAAGCTTGGCATTTCTTAATTTTAAAACTGGCAAGGTTGAAGTGGTATCAATGATACCAAGAAAAACTCTTGCATTTAACCTCAACTACCAGTGAAGTACTATGTATTCCAGCTTAGTTTTCCAAGCCCCTCTCGAGGATCACAGAGTACTACTTCTAAAATCACAAAATGGAATGTTTTAAAATTCACACAAAGAACAGAATGTTTATAAAGTGCACTATTTGTGTTACCTTTGTTGATGTCATACCAGTGTTCATAAATCCTCTTTTTAAGGGGCCTTTCAGTCTTACCAGTTTAAAATGCTGGACATGAATCACATCTGGCTATATACACGAATCCACTAGTGTTGCAGTTCTTATAAGATAAAATAACATGGTGTCTGTGCAAGTCATTTAAAACTATATCATTTCTTGGCAAATACAAGGTAAGGGATTTTGAGTCACTGTAATCCATTATTTAGAAAAGCTTTTTGCATATTACATTTAATTTATTTTAGAGTTAATAGGTGCAGGTTTATCAGTGTTCTGTTGTTTACTGGGAACATACTGAAATGCCAATCACACTTGTAATGAAGAAACTTTGGAGGTGTCAATTCAATCGAATGATAGTAGGATTAAATACTTTATATTTTGTTGTTTTTACGAAAAACTGTCAGATTTAAATGTCATTGCACTTTAACTATTGATTTCTTTATTGCAGTCATTTTGGGTCTTGTAGAAATTATTTTGATGCATTTTTACTGATTTTATGATCAGAACACCTAGAACAGATGAAGGAAGGAGTTTTGATGAAAGTGTTGTTTGTTATTTCTACACAGGTGTGACTATGGATTTAGTATATTTAAACAAGACAGGGGTGTTGGAGTTGCAGGAGGGGTTTAACCTTCCAAAAACATTGCATTTTTGCATATTTTCTATTTTCATTAAAATTAATTTTTTATGTAAAATCATGCAATTTTGTTTCTTTTTTGAAAGTAATGGATTTGCTGTTCAGGGATTGAGTGTAATAATATGAATCTGTTTTGCATGGTAGTCATTTAATCTGAATGGTAAGTGTTATTGGTCATAAAATATGGCTAATCTTATGTTTCATGATGTGACTATAGCATGTCTGTGTATTTATGTTGACATTGTGTCATAGGGAATATTGCAGAACAGCAAACAAGAATGATTTGGAGTAGAGCTAAGTAGTCTTAGTGATGTAAGAAAGATGGATGAATACTAGTGATATCGTAGAAACATGGGCCAATGACAAGAGAGAGGTGGGACAAGGAGATGCCTGAGTATAGGCTGTTCACTAATGACAGATACATTAAAGATGGGGGTGATACTCTTGCATTTTACAGAAAGAAAGACTCAGAAAAGAAGTGAGAAAAAGAAAGAAAGAAGAATAATAAACAATGAACTGTGCAAGGGAGCAAATAGGATCAGAAGTTAGGAACGGTAAGCAAAAATGAGTGTCTTGTCAAGGTAATAAAAGAAGTGGGGGGAGTGATGGTGAATTGATAAAGTGCAATGTCTCATAGACACAAAATGGGAAGAAGAGAGTGAGACGATTGGGGAGAGATGGGCGAAGGCTGCCAGCCTAGTCAAATAGAACTTGATATATAATTCTGGCATTTGTAAATAAATGTTAAATACAGGCATGTTTTCTTGATAATAAATGCAAAATACAGGCATGTTTCTTGAGCGTAAAGAATACTGTGAAATGTAGAACTTCAAAATATGTGACAACATTGCACTCTACTGGCCCGGTGAAGCATGTTGTGACCCTTTCCTGTTAGAATTCGGCTCCAGTGTGGCTGGATGAAGGTTTCATGCCTATTGTTTTAAGGCTAAAGTTTATGATCAGAATTTAGATGTAGAATGTGCTTTATTGCTCTAGTTTCTGTTAGAATATACATGTGAAATGTCTTCTATTGTTGTAAGTCTCAGACCAGGTGTTAAGATGTTGCAATATGAATACTGGGAAAACCTAAGTGTCAAAACTGATGTAATTTGGGAGGGCCTTAGAGACATGTTTGTTAGTAATGTTTAAATACTATTTCTCACAAGAGACTGGAAGAATTTTGACTTTGGACATCCAACTTATCAGCACTCTGCCTTGTGCTCACATGTAAGTTTTAGCACTGTGATTTCTTGTAGGAATAGTTAATGCTAGTAAAGATTAATTAGGTATTTTCTTTGAAATCAGACCTGTCCTACTGTATTATTTTAAGTTTTTGTGTGATCTCTGAACTCTTGGATATCTCTGTGATGTAGTAGTTTTGTCTTGTGTTTTAATTATTTATTATTAAATATTTTAAGACATTCTACCTGTGGCTGGTTTGTGTAGAGATAACCTCTAGAGTGCATTGCATATTTATAGAGGTTATTGTAATAGGCCACTCTAAAGTAAGCCTTGACTGTTAGTCATACTACCATTGGATAATAATATTGCACAGTAATAACTGGACACCCTTTTAAGAGCCTTTTAGTAGCTGATATTATTAGTTGCGTGGTGGCAGTACTTGCTACCGTATAGGCTGGGAAAAGGGGTACAACTGTAGAATCTGTGTCAGCCTTTCCCAGGAGTGTCTGTGAAGTTGTATAAATACTTATCTCAAAGTGTGTGTGTTGTGTCAGCTACTTGGGAAGGGACAAGAAGCACTGGTTGGACAGAGAGGGTACTGAAGGTTTTAGCTTGCCTAGCTAGGCTGAGACCTGGACCCTATAGCTGTGCCAGTGGGGAGTCTTATTGGGGACCTGGTGAGCAAGGGAGCAACCAGCCCCAGACTGATTGTGATCTCTGTATGCACTTAAGGGAAATTGTGCTTTACTGTGTGTATTAATTATCCTTTTCTCTTCTATGAGACAACCTCCCTGGTGTTAGTGGTGAGGATTGAGGCTCCTTCATTGCTGGGCCAGGGCACAGTCATCACAGAGAGAATAAAGGAGTGGTGTAGGAGGAAGATAGTAATTCTCATGGGGAATCTCAGTCTGCAAGAGTACCCTGAAAGATTCCAAGCTTCAAGGTAGGGAGGGCATTGGAGGTGACTAATGTTTTGGACCATTACGGGTTCAGTGAGCTGGTGGAGTAGAAGGTATAGCCTTCTGTATGGATCCTAATTAGTGCAGAGGGTGTCAAGGGTGTTCAGGGTAAGTTTCAGTTAGCCAACAATGATCATGTCAGTTTGTTGTTTAGATTAAGGTGCAGGGTAAGAATGCAAAGAAAAAGAATACAGCACTGATTTTACAAAAGCAGACTATTTTGTGCAGGTGGAAATGGAGAAGTATTTTTAGGAGACTGCGATCAAACTGTGGAAGTAAACAAGCTATGGGAATAGGTCAGCAATGGTGTACTTAGAGCTATGGACAAGGGTGTCAGGAACAGGAAAAAAGGAGGAAAGAGAAGGCAGCCTACGTTGCCACATAAAAATATGAGTATATGAGGCTAGAAATTAGGGCAAAACATAGGGCTTTTCAATAGATGGAAATGAGGGTCATGAAGGCGCAGTGTAAGGAGGCTAGAAGAAAGGTAGCAAAGCAAAATGGTTGAAAGATAATTTGAAGAAAAGATCAAAAAGGAAAATAAATGCTTTTATGAACAGAACTGGCCAGACTGAGCAAAGATGGAAATGAGATCAACAAATATTAGGTAAAAGCAGTGGTTCTGAATATGCTACACTCTTTACAAGTCTGTGCAAAGGAAAGCTAGACAGGGGTGCCATACTGGAAGGGATGGAGAGAAAGGATACAATGGGGAGAAAAGCACACAAGCACCTATTCACAGAAAAAGGAAGGAGACAGCTAACTGATTACTGCTATGGAGGATAAACCACAGAGAATGTAGCACTCAGAAATCTGGACAGTGTGCTGGCAGATGCTTATTTGAGCTCTGTATGATCCCACGGGCATTATGACTTTGGTTCCAGATGAGAAGAAAACTTACATTATCATATTGTGTTATACATATTGGAAGAAAAAAAACTCTTTCAAACCATTCATAATGGCAAATGTACTTCACCTAACCATAAGACAATCCTGATGTCGAAAGAGGTCATACAATTCATTCTTCAGGTGAAAGCTAGAAGTATCATGCAGTAAGTTGAATGCACACATTCAAGGCCAGTGAAAGGCAGAAGAAAGGCAAAAATATAATACTATGAAAAAAAAAAACAGGAAAATTAGAAGAGATGCAGTAGATGTGTGACAATATGGCATACAAAGGAAAGCTGCTTATCATTCAAAATTAAATGAAAAAAGTGGCATTAAAGAGGAAAATGGGCAAGAGAGTGTCATGGCAAACCAGAGCATGAAGTGACTTGAAATGGGAACAAAATATATATTTCCTCAAGTTAGCGAGTAAACTAAGCAGAAACAAGAAATATTGGAAGCGTAGCTTGTACTCAAGTGAACTTCATGACAAATACAAAGGTAAATCTTTGTATAAAGAGTGAAAATGCTTTCAGCACGCTTACTGTAAAGTCAGTGTTGCAACGCTGCAGTCCCAGCTCTAAGGTAAAGTGCGTATGGTAGTTCCAGGTCTGTACTGTGTAGAAAGAGAAGCCATATTTTTTCTCAGTGCATGACGGTCTCAGGATATGCAACAGGTCCATAGTACAAGAAATGGGAGTTATAAAAGGAGTGAAGAAGTTTGTCGGGTAGTATATAGAAGAGACAGGGAAGAACATGATGTATGCCTTAAGTCTACAGACCTGAAGATGAACAAGGACAAGGCAAGATACTGATAATTATTGAAATCTAACTGGTTTAAGAAAGGGGTTGAATCTTAGCAGAAATGAGTATGGGTATATATTTTTTGACAGTCTAAAGACATTCAGTTTGATTAGTTTGGAATTCCTAAGGAAACTTTGGGTGCAGAGATATGAATGAGGTGGGGGAGTTTTCAGCCTGTTGTAGGATTAGCTTCACAGGACCCCAAATCTGAAGTTATGGTAAGTGGTGGAGTTTGTCAAATGTGGATAACAATAACAGGAGGAGTCTGTAACGATACCTTTACTTGCTTGGATTGTTTTCATTGAAAATGGAGGGACTGGCAAGAAATGATAAGTAGGAATTCAGACAGCATTTAAAGGTAGACAGGAATATAGGCATCACTTTGCATGTCTGCAAGAAATTTCTTGCATATAGCTGAATAATTTAAATAAATAATTGACAGGATGATAATAGTTAAGCCATTTAAACAAGTATTAGGGATGAGATTTAAATTGGCTCTCTCAAATTTCTACATACATCATGACACTTGATAGCTTAAATTCTGTGATGTATTTTCCCCTCAGTCATTGTGGTTTTATATAAACTGTTTCTTAAAAGTTTTGTAGACTTTTGATTACGGAACAGCAAAAATAAATTAACTTTAACCTTCCATGACATTACCCTAGAGACAGAATGGGAATGCATCCATAAATGTTAATGGATCCATTCCTGCCCATGCACAGTGGTGCATCCATTAAAGTCTATGATTTTGTTACCACACTGTTCTTACACTGCCATCACTGAGGGATACAGTTGGCCAAAGGTCAGTGAAAGCTCAACTGATGTCAGCATAAGGAAAAGCACATTTTTATTGTCAATATATTGTCCATTATATAATTCAAATGATTTTGATCTTTTTCAGCTTTGTGTGCCCAAAGAGTTAGTTTATTTAATTTCCAGGGGTGTGGGGGCAAACACCCTCACAAAAAAAGCTTTTTTTTTCACTAATTTTTTGTAATATCAAATGTAATCTGTTGGTTTTCATTTGCAATTACTTTTTTGCAATGATTTTATTGGTTATTAATTGTAATTTATGGTGAGTTTGCTCAATGTTTTATGTTCCACTCAAACTCACTGGCTATTATTCATTATAAACTCATATCAATATCTATATTTATATATATATATATATATATATATATATATATACACACACACACACACACACACACACACACACACACACACACACACACACACACACACACACACAAACACATATATACATGTACATGTTTTGCAAAAGTCCCTGTGCTCATCATATTGCAATTATATGCATATTTCCATATGTATATATTTGCAATCCCTTCAGTTAGAAAAGGAGTATAGTCAAGGGTCAATTTGTGAGAAATAGTTGCATGACCTCCGAAGAGGGGGACTTTGAACATGAATGTGAGAATTTAAAAACAATGTTTAGGGACAGAGGTTATCATAATGGTGTGATTGAAGGAATATGTAAGGAGGTAAAAGAAGCTAGACAAATTAGGTTCCCCCATTCTAGGGAGGGACAACTTGACCGGTAATGGCCGACTGAACCAATCTACTTTAGTTGACCAGGGATCTGGTGGGGAATTTGGCCATGCTTTTATTACTGATTTCAGTGGGGATGCCTACATTATTAAGAACATTATTGAGAATGAATGGCAAAGGATCTCCAGATTATCCAATTTGAATGGTGTTAGCAATACCCCTTTTACATGCATTTTTAGAAAAGGTCCTAATATTAATAATCTAATGGAAAGAAACTAAGAGAGGGGATCCAACTGCAGTAAACTGGGGACATACAAATGTGGTAGATGCCCACTAATTGCCCAAAGTGAGGATATATGGATCAAAGCTAGGGACAGAAGCATCCTAGGCACTAATTATAATACATGCAACTCGAGGGGGGTAATGTACGTTGTGATATGTAAAAAGTGCCCAGCCTTTTATGTGGGGAAAATTGAGAGACAGTTAAAAACAAGGATATATGAACACACCAGGGACATATAGGTTCATAGGTTCATACTAGGCTATCTGCCCTAGGGCATTTATAAGCCTAGCCAGAGTGTGTTTGGCTTTCGCCACCCATTTTAAATTAATTTTGCTATGCCCTTTTTCGAGGTTATTATACTGTGCCTCTGTCTAACAGTGACACAGAAGTGATACCCGGGGTAAACCTACTATCTCCCATCCACTCATCAAGATTCCTCTTGAAGAGAGTCAATGAGGGACTCTGCCTAACCTGGACTGGGATTTTATTCCAGAGTGAAGGGAGCCTCTGGGTTATGAATCTGTCCCTCCAGCATGTCCTATTTATTTCAGTGCTGAGGTTCAAGTCTCTCGAGCGTGTAGCTCGATGGGATTTGGATTTTCTGAGGTGCAGCAGGTCCATTAATTCTAGGTTGGACATGGCTTTATACATCAGGCACAGATCGCCTCTGAGCAGGCGGTATGCCATTGAGTAGAGCTGGAGTTTCTTTAACCGGGCAGCATATGGCATCTGTTTGAGCCCTTTGATCCTCTTGTTGAGGTACTTTTGGGGTCTTTCCAGTTGCTGTAGGTGTCTGGTAAGGTACATCCCAAAAGGGGCATTGTACTCAATTATGGGCCTGATGAGGGATGAGTAAAGAGGCACGATGACCTCCCCTGATCTAAATGCAAATCCCTTCATGATTAGGTGGGCTATATAAAATGTTTTTCTAACCACTTTGGCCACGTGGTTGTCAAATGAGAGATTGCTATCAACTTGAGTCCCCAGGTCCCTAATTACTTCTTCCATACTTAATGGATTACCACCTATGTGGTAATTTGTGGGCACTTTGTTTTTGCCAAAGGGGATGACTATACACTTTTTGGCATTTAGCTTGAGGCCATGGCTCTGACACCAGTTGTCTGTTTCTATGAGGCCCTTTTGTAGGATGCTTGTGTTGGCTGGAGAGTCAATTATGGCGCCCAGTTTGCAGTCATCTGCGAACTTGGTCCACCACAGTCCTTCCGTGTTAGCCTGTACCTCTGAGAAATATATACCGAACAAGAGAGGTCCCAGGACTGAGCCTTGTGGGACGCCACTTATAACTGGTTTGGAGTCTGACATGGCTCCAGCAATTCTAACCATGTGAGTTCTGTCCTTGAGCCAGTTTGCAATATAAGTCTGAACAATGCACTTTATAAACATACCCTCGACTGCCCCACAGCTACATTCTCATTCTTTGTATTGGAAGAAATTCCCTTTGATGTTAGAAGGGGTTTATGGAAGGCCAAGACTAAATACTGGGAGGTCTATTGGCAGGTCATTTTGGAGGCCAATAGACCCCAGGACTGAATGAGACTGTGTCTTTAGCACCAGTTTTAAAGTTCATGGCAGCTGGGTTATAATGTGGGATCTACCAGGTATTGTACACGTGCCTCATTGCCTTAATTGCTTTTTACATTTCTGTTGATGTGATTTAGTGCTATGTATTCTATGGAGTTTAAAACACATGATTTAAACACTCATATAAAATGTATATAGGATTTTTATATAAGATTTGTACATTTCATGTTTTAAAGGTTTTTTGATATGTAATGACAGTTTAAAATTGACCTAGGACTTTGGATATGCTATATTGTTTTATATATCTACAACATCAAGTTTTTGACAGCATATTTTAGTTTGTTATAGTTGATGTATATTTATACAATTTGGTAGTAACTGGGCTGATTAAGAACTTTATTAAGCCAAGGTTAAATGAACTTTGAATGTGACTTTGTTTTTAGTGTTTGGGCTTTTAAGACTTATTATTTAACTATTTGTTTTTAATTGATATTAATTGATTTTAATTGTTAAATTTAATATTTATAATCTTAGAGTCATAGGCTATAAATAGGGGATTATTTGTGTTTCCAGTGTTACATCTGATGAAGTTTTAAGACAAAAATGTAAATGTGTTGAGATGTTTATGTGAATGTTGAAGCTGTTTTGTGTCAATTAATAAACTACTCCTGGAGTGTACCTCAATGTGCCTTGGTTGTCTTGGATTTACTAATAACTTTGGACCAAGGATTCCCCTTTACTTTTACAGATTATCATTAAAACATTTGAGTAAAAATAATCCATAAAATTACTTTTAAAAACATGCTCATTCTCTCACTGGGCCAATTAATATTTGCATGAGGTGGAGCCATATTAGCCACCATTGCAATCATCTTTATTTGATGATATTGCTCATTCCTAAAATAAAATAAATTGTGTTGAACAATTTCTACCAAACTTCACAAAGTTTCCCTTTTTGCTGTATTGAACATTTTACTTAAATAATTTCTCAATATAATACAGTATATATTTCTTTATCAAATGGGGTACTTATGTAGAAAGATTTAACATAATTGTACTAAACATACATTTGACACCACAAAATTCCTTGATAAGTGTTTAAAAAGTGCCATAAATACAAATTGAAATTTGCAACAACATCTTTGAATTCTCCATGTGTTTATAAACTTTCTTTCATGATCATTCTTTGATGAAGTTATAGGTGTAAAGGGATGATCCACCATGTTTTACATTTCTTTAGAATGTCAAAGAAATATCCAGTATTTGCAAATTCAACTCTAAAATAATTATACAATTAAAAGATATTGTTCTCTCCTGCAAAAAATCCGGCAACTATAAATAAATTTGTTTATAGTCTATCTTATTGGCACAGCATAAGTCAGACAAAATATCATTCATTTTATCATGATATTTTTTAGAATTTAATACTATAATCCCAAACCATTTGTCCTCATTATTATACTGACTTTTAAACCCAGCAGTTAATCATTTAAATAATGTTGTTCTTTGACATTTAAATTAAATAAGCTCTTGGTTTATTTGTTAATTCTTTCCTAAATTCTTCTATACATTTTTTCATTTACAGCCAAAGTAGCACTTAAGATGGGATTATAAATACTATTTCCTTTAAAACATTTTATTATCTGAAACTGCTACATCTTTTAATGAAAACTGTAAATTCCATTTTCTTATATAAAATTTAAAGTAAAAAAATATATCCACCAAATCAGCTCATTTAGCTGGAATAAATGTAGAACCACACTTGTGCAGCTAATTCATCATTTATAATTACTTCTTTGTTATTAAGATTATAAATGCATTGCTTTTCTGAATCAAATGAATCATTTCGCTGTTTTTCCATATATTGAGAATTATGTAAAAGGCTATAAATAAAATTTAATGCATTCTTAAGCTACAGTGTATTATTAGATTCCTTGTCAGTGTTTCAGTCAATTTCACTATCATCAAAATGTCCTTTGTATTATAAACTAAAGAGTCTATGTTATCACTGCAATTCAAAATATAGCACTTACTGTTGTGAAGGAATAATCTTGTTTTGTAATATTGCCACATTATGCCAACAACATTTCCCACTGATTAAAAGTCTCTTTTTGTAATGTTTCTGTTTCAGAAAGTTGCTCGTGCACCTTGTTATTATTCAATGCTGCTTGTGCTACTTTTAATGATTTTATATGAAGTGACTCCAATACAAAGGCATGTTGATAAATGTGCAAACAGCGACAAATCTTTTCTAAAATAAGTAGATATCTGTCTTATTGCCATCACAGTTTTTTGTACTTTATTATTTTGTTGTCTGCCATTCAATAGTAGTGAAAGAGGAGTTTAGATGGCAGTGAATGAAATGTTATGTGGAGGAAATAGAGTGGGTTAAAGAAGAAAAAGGTGACTTAACACGTGTGGACCTAATGAAGAAAAAGACTGCAGACAGAAAATCGATGAAGGTGTAGGGCATACTGCTAATGGATAAAATGACATGGGAAGATGTAATGGAGATGTGTACAGGACTATGATGTGCCAAACAATCTGGGAATAGCAGGAGCTTTTGCTATACAGGTCCAGAGAAAATTAAGGAAAAAAGGATAGCAGGTGCTAGACGTATGGAGGGAAGCAGGAATGCCACATATGTCCTTCACTTGTGAGTGAGAAAAACAGCAGTCAGATTTAGTACTGATGAATTTTTTTTTTAAATTCCAGAATTGTATTGAATGTATGCAAGAGTGCTGCAGATGGGGGATATGAGGCATATGATGAGAACTAAATAGTAAATAGCTATATAAATAGGAACAGATTTGTAACAAAAACAAGACCTACCAGAAAGATCAGGAAAATAGACTATTCAGGATGATGGAGTACAATCTGAAATTAGACAGGAGACCAAGCAATAGATTCAAGTTACTGATCTACTAGTGAGAGGTACTGTGAAGTGACCAGACATGCTGCTTTTTACTGGACACGTTTTGAAGGCTTGCATCTAAGTTAGAATGGACCTGATGGGGTAGCTAAGGATGTAGGAGGGGTAGGGGATGAGAGTGGAATTGGAAAGTGGAGGAAGTGGGATGAAGAGTTGTGGAGAAGGTGGGAGGGTTGGTTAGAATTTGCTTTTGGGAAGGCAAGACAATATTCAAACATAGGAACAATGCCTTTTTTGGAATTAATGGAGTAGGAGATACTTTTTAGTAGTAGTTAAGTCAGAATCAGATTTTGTCAGTGTTAACTTTCTTTATGTGACACATAATGTTAAGACCACTCTACCTTACAGACTGTATGCATATGTCAATTTTTATGGTTAATATTTAATGACAATTACATAAAAATAAAAAATAACCTGCTTTTCTAAATTTCACATGATTCTATTTGCTCCAGCCTGACCATCAAGATGTCGCTAGTTGCATGACATTTATTCTATTTGATGTTTGTATGTTTCCAATAATAACTATAAATTACATAATGATAAAAGGCAAATTACTTTGAGAATATAGTGTCCCTGGCAAACATCAAGTGGCTTGTACTGCAGACTTTTTCATGCATTTGGCTTACCATGCCTCACTGCCTGCTATTTGCCATGGTGTTATAGCAGTGACTCATTCCTGAAGTACAATGCCCCCAGTGCAAAACAGCAGATTACTAGCTTGAGTAAAGTAGGATGAAGGCATAATTTACAAATGGAAATTCAACCACAGGTTTTGTCTGCATTAATGATTACTCTCAGATTTTATCCTGCATTGTTCATTAAATACAAATTCAGGGATTCAGAGCAAGCATTGAGAAAAAATGATCATACTGATGAAAACTTGGCAGAGGGAGACTGGGAAATGTAATCAGATAGAAAGATCAAATGCTGCATTAAAGATAGCCATGGTTTCAGAATCCTCTATTCTTTTAGTGGTGCCTTGAGAAATCAGTCACAATCACTGTTCTCAATATCGTCAGCAATGATCTGAAACACAACTTCCCAAATAGGGCAACAAAGTACAGAAAAAAGTTCAATCACATGGATTCATGACAGTGTTTGTTAAGGTACAGCTCAGTGTTTATAAACTTAAATCCCCTTATGGTTTTACTGGTAAAAACTGTTATAAATGTGCATCATGTGTAACTTAAATATGGAGCTCTTCTCCCTGGGCCTCTGCTCAAAATGGGTTTTACACAATTTGACTTTACCCAGTCAAAAAAGACAAATAAACAAATCATTTTGAATATGTGTTTTAATTTTTAAATTACTGCCAAAATGAACTTTCATATTTCCAAGTTGTGGACCCATCGAATTACATCAGTACATCACATGCTGAGTCCATACATTAAAACAAAAATCAGGAACACCATTAAGAAATAAATGAATACTAGGAAAAGGTCTGTGCACAGTTATATACAGTAGATTTATGGGCCAACAGAACTAATAATGACTGAATTAGAAAAGTAGGTATATGATTAAATAGCACCAGTCATGCATTCAGTCTTCAGAAAAATGGAACACAGATGATATTCCTATATAACTTCAGATTCCATTTCTAACATTGCTGATCAGGTCAGTTTTTACAAGTGTGAGGAAGTCATTTTTAAGAATCCTGCCAGTTATTTTGACTATGAGACTACAAGGCCTATGGAAATGGGCATACCCTATTCCAACAAAGGTGCGTGTTGGGAGATGCAGTCAGTCATACCTTCTACAGAAAATTTTGATTTATGATTTTCTCTTCACTGGATTTCTGATTATCATTTTTTTTGTGAAACCTGCCCTTTTATTGTTAACTTTGGAAATGTAATGCTATATATTCCCTAACAAGGTAAAGGGCATAATTTTAAAATATCAGCTTGCATGACAAGTTATTGAAAATACTTTTCTTTTTAGCATGGATTGGGAACTTATATATCCCGATAAACAAAAACTGTTGCCAGGAACCAACACTTCACACAGCCTGGTAGGAAGTAAAAATTTAATGAAAGCTTTCATTTAATTTTTACTTTTTACTTCCTACCAGGCTGTGTGAAGTGTTGGTTCCTGGCAACAGTTTTTGTTCATCAATTTATCGTACTATTCTTCGTTTTTGCAACTTATATATCCCAGGTGAAATATATTAGGTCTGAGGTCAATCAATAATTAGCTAAAGGTTTTAAGTTAGGCCTAGTTGAACTAACCCAGTCAGAAAGTATAAATAATAAATAAATAAAATAAAGGAGTAACTTAGTAAGCATTTCTCCAATAATTACAACAGACTATGAGGTGACTTGTGTCAGCTGTCCATAGACTGAATATTTCTGATGACATTTGACTTGCTGATGTTCAGTAAATCCATCAGTAATGGGTCAGGGATGCCTTGTATGTCAGACACAGGTCACCTCTTACCACTCCATAGGATACCGAGTATAGTAACAGGGCTTTGAGTTAGTTCATGTAGGTCATGTTGTTTAGGCCTTGTATCCTTTTAGTAAGGTATCTCTGTTGGTGTTCCAGTTACTGCATATATCTGGACAGATACATACTAAAGGGGGCATTATATTGAATGATTGGCTTAATGAGGGCTGAATAAAGGGGGGGGGGGACAATGATATCCCTAAATTGAGACACAATCCCATTGTTTATATGCTGTGCAATATAGAAGGACTTTCTTACAACAATGGACACATGTTGGATAAAAGTTAATGACTGATACATAAAGATCTAGTAGAATTCATTGTCAATAAATAAGCACAAGAGAACATAAAAAGAATAAATACACTGAAGGACTATGTAAGAAACAAGAATGAAGAGATGAGAATTGTTAGTTTTGATATCAAAAAAGCTTTTGATACCACAAATTGAGATTATTTGTGTTATTAAAAATTTTAACTTTCCCCAAGCATTCATAAAATTTTAACAGACTCTTTATCATTATAATAAGGCCTATGTTAAATTGATGTCTTATCTCTCAGAAGCAGTAAACATTAAAAGGGACACTAGAAAACATTGCTCACTGTTACCTACACTTTTTGTTGTGGCTATGGAACCACTGGCTAATATTATAAGAAGTAATATAGATATAAAGAGTTTTAGCATAAAAGGCTAACATTATAAGAAGTAGTAAAGATATAAAGAGTTTTAAGATAAAAGATCAATACCCATCAAATATTAGCAGATAAAATTTTATTAATTATTTTAGTGATTTGTCTGGACTGAGGGTGGTATTCATAGCCTTGAGGGTCACATTTCTGTAGTGGTTACTTGTGTAGTGCACTGCTATGCCTATATGCAAATTAAGTTTTCACAGGTTATTTGTACTAAGTAAATTTGAAAGCTGTTTTTTTTAATGCCTTCTTTTGTCAAATGCATAAAATTGTTGAAGTTACTCATTACGTATGTGCAAAGTATTATGTGAAAATGTAGATGTTCATATAATTATTGAAGTGGTATTATGAATGAACATAGTTAGTTTCAAGCACATTTGAAGTATTTAAGGAAAGCAAAACTCAGCACAGCTATTTTTATTAACCTAAAAAAAAATATATATATATATATATATATATATATATATATATATATATATATATATATATATATATAGGTCCCTGTCAGTTGATCAAGTTTGCAGAAATTAGAAATTCATATGGCAAAGACCACTTTATCGAGTTTTTGAAAACCCAAAGCCTTTGAATGGAGATCACAGTACAGTGCAGATCAGGAAATTTACCCTTTTCCTCACTGTAGTGTGATCTCGGAGTTGGTATAGTGGAGTGCAGGGAGTCTTGCCGCCCTGCAAAAACATAAATCCGGTAGATTTAAACTTGATAATCTGACATAGACTACTATATATATATATATATATATATATATATATATATATATATATATATATATGTATGTGTGTGTGTGTGTGTGTGTGTGTGTGTGTGTGTGTGTGTGTGTGTGTGTATATGTAAAGGGGTTTAATATGTTATATATAGGGGTATCCTTATGTGGACACCCAGGGAAACTCAGAGGGAACACATCAAGAGGGTTATGCTGAAAGAGGTGGGAGAAGAGAGCTACGCTATTTTTAGCAGAGGACAGACTCCCTTGTATATCAATTTTTTATATAAGAGGGTAGTTTGAGTAGAATGTAGTTTAGAGAGTGTAGAAACAGGATTAGGGGAGGACAAAGGTGAGTTGGGCTCAGAAGGACACCTCGTTCACAAGAACTAAAAAAGTTCAACTGCCTAATAGTGTTGCAGTAGAAGACCATGATGTTGTGGAGGTGGAGGCCTGTAGTGGCATGGTAGTTGGCACTGACCAGAGCAACAAGTCTTAAAACCACTGAACAGCATCCAGGGTTGACTGAAGATGTATGTCCACTACTTGTTCCACCACATCTTCAACTGTCTTGAAGCCAATGGTCTCTGGGGCTTGCTAGGCTGTCACATGCTGGGATGTTACAGGACCAGTGCTATCACCCCAACACTGTGAGGACACCTCTGGATAGGCAGAGGGTGAAGGTTCCTTGACCTGGGAAGAATATTATTGGGTTGCTCCTAAGAATTCTGTATTTGTAGACAAATTAACAGAAATAGAAGAGAAAGAAAGTAAAGAAAAAGTAATGCATAATTAACATAAGGAAAAGAGGGGAGACAGAAAATGGAGGCAATAAATGAACTCGTAATGCAGCAGTACAATCTTTATTTACTGTGGTTTCTTATTTTTAATCACAATTTTATTCAGAAAAAATGGGAACAATTACATTTCCATTCTAAGAAATGGTAATGCATTTGAAATGTCTGACTGATATCAATTGTGCTACAATTGTGTACTGAAAGCAGTTTACATCTTTTATTATCTTTGTGTATGAATGTATGAATTACTTCTGCATTTATACTTACAAAATAAGTAAAACACAGAGAAACCTTAATGTATGACTTAACTGACTTAACATTTTTCCAATGGATAAATATATATAAATATATATATATATATATATATATATATATATGTGTGTGTGTGTGTGTGTGTGTGTGTGTGTATGTGTGTGTGTGTGTGTGTGTGTGTGTGTGTGTCTATTGTGTATGAATAACCCACCTAAATGTTGAATGTAAAACACCAACAGAATAAATTAGATCATACAAAATAGCATGAAAATAAAAATGAAAACAATAATATCGAGAGGAAAACTCTTTCCTCTCCCAGTATTAAAACTAACCCCCTTGCCATAGTGGCAGTATTACAGGAAGGTTTTAATGACATTAAGGTGGAGGGTTAGGGTTGGGGAAGGAGAAGGGGTAATGTTAGGGTTAGCACCCATTACTAAAGATGGCAGAGGAGCTAATCACTTGCTCAATATGTGTCCTTACTCCTGTACACATTTCTACTGAGTTTTGCTATGTGCTTTTCTTTTTTAAGCAGCAAAGCATAGATTTGCATACAATCATTGTACCTTATCTATCTCTGCTAATAAATATTTATTCTTCACTGCAAGTTGAAATAGTAGGACAGCACGCCTTCCTTCAATTTGTTAGATTTTTATGTCCTTGCAAATTTTCTCTCTTTAGGGAATGAATACTTTCTGCAACATTTGATGGAGATAATTACAACTCAGCCTAATTTGCATACAAAAAATGTAAATGAGACTAAATGTACATGAATACCTTTATGACCACCAGATTTCGTAGTGATTACTCAAGACAGGCAGCAAAAGTTTTAGGAAAGCATGAAGTTTGTCAATTAAGACAAATATAGTAATAATGTTAGAAAATTATACCTCCAACTCCAGACCACAACTTAAACCACTGAAAAGAATCTTCACAGCAACTGGTAAAATCCAAACACCTTTATTGTCGTACCACACACTGGTTCAGAACTGATATGAAAGATCAGCCCCAGGAATTTGTTATCAGTAGTGCAGGACAAGAAACCTGTTGAAGAAACTGATTCAGTGTGGTACAGAGGGGAAACAGCCTCAGTTAAGCTTCTCCCACTCTATGCAATATTTGCTGCAGAGCATTTTTCAGTTGTAGAAGAGAGAACTGTACAACTGCTTCAGAAACTGTATAACAGGGCTGTAATACGGCTGTCTGTAATAGATGATGTATATGAATGTTGGAAAAGCTTGATGGTATTGTTCTGAAGAAGTCCCTATGAGAGGGATGAAAGTGCTTAACTACTATGGTTTTATTCAATAAAGGAGTGTTTTCTACAGAGGACTTTGCTGTTCTTCCTCCCTTTGGTTACCTGGTTTGTGGATATTTTCAGTTGACTGAAGATACAATCCAGCTCACATGACAGCCCTCCTTGAGATCACATGTACCCTCACCTACCCTTTCTTTAGAAGATATCATATATGGCACATTTGACCTTGACCTACTGTGATTCATGCTAGACACTTCAGGTACTTACAGTATGAAACACAGCATTTGACTTCTAAACACAGATATCAATATTTAACATTAAATGTAATGATTTAATAAAAAATATTACAGAGTAAGTGTCTGCACAATGTAATCCATTATCAAGACATTTTGAAAATACAGACATTTCATTTCAGTAATAGTATTGCTTACAATTAAAAGAAATAATTTGGAAAGAAAGATATTGGACATAACATGCAAACTGCACTGATTTACACCATTAATATTCCATCCATTATCAAGAGTTTAAATTCAGCAATGGTACAGCTCACATTTATACACAACATAAAACAAATATTACTCACTATTAAGAGAAACACTCCTTAAAAATATATGGTTATCCCTCCATCTATACTAGCATTGTTGCCATGTCACCCTCAGCACTAAACATCTAATAATTTATATTTCTGAGGCCACATATTGTGTATGACAAAATTAAAAAAAATGTCATGTATAGTACCTTAGGATAGAACTGTAAATCATTTCTAATACTTTAAGAGTTAAACCTGAGGAAACATTGCATAATAAATCAACAGCATGTTATACATTTTGCATTCACGTACAAGGTATGAACTCATGTTAAATGCAAGTTTAGAGATTTAAATACATACATACTAGCAAATTAAAAGCATTCAAATACTGAAATAACACTTTTTATTAAAAATTCACCATTTCCGGAGATTGAGTACTTAAGTACAGTCCCTAAGCAAAATTTCTTGTGCAAAACAGTTAAAAATATAATGGCAGATGAGCTAGTGGGCCAGATATGGAAATCATGTGCAGTGCCAGGATGGTAAGCAGAAATGTTAGTACTGCACCCCCATGTATCAAACCCTTCATGGTAGTTGATGGAATGGTAACCCTTACTATTATGGTAACAGTCTCCATGTGGACTAGATGGGGCCCTAATTGCAACATGGGTGTAATCTGTCATACTGAGCACCTATGGGAAATGTGCTACACCATAAAAGGCACTCATAGTCCAGGCTCAGTTCTGAGGTGACATGGGAAATGGATGCACTGATCCATATGTGCCAAGAGAATGTCCAGGAACTGCTAAAGTATCCTTGAGACAGAAGCCTGTGAAATACCTAATGTGTCCCCAGCCTAACTGTGGAAGGTCCCCATGGCATGTGTAGTGAAGGCTATACATACCTTAATATCCACAGGTATAGGAAGACCAAGCATTCCCCCAGTACCTACTGTATGTGAGAACCATACATGCTCACTAAGACCCTTACTAGTCCCTGTCCACTCTAAACCTGTCAAGGATTTACTAATTATCAAAATAAAATTTTATTTATCCTTTGTTGACCAGGTTAGTCACACTTGAGGTGAACACTTTGGCATCCATTTCTCAAACACATAATAACGTGGTTAGCATCAGCAAATCACTCGTAATCCTCTATATATAATGTTGTGCCACAACAAATGAATTAAGGATGGAGTTCATCTTTCACATAGGTTAAATATTATATCTGTGGAGAATATGGTGAACATGTCATATTGTAAATAACTTTTGAATGTAGGTATTTCAACAACATTAAGTTTTATGTTAGGTTTCTGGCCGATATATTTATTTTGTGGGGAGGTCCAGAGAATGACACTGGTGATTTCATTGAATTTTTAAATAAATCATCTTCCTTTTTTGAATTTACGTACAATTTTGTCAAGCAGGCTATAAATTATTAGACACTTTAATTGAAAATACGGTTCATGGATTTAAATCCAAAATTTATAGGAAGCCCACATTCAGTAACACATATTTGGATTTCTCCAGTTGCCACCCTTTCAGCCAACAAAGATGTATTCTGAAATGGCAATGTATAAGAGCAGACAGGATAACATCAGAAAATGAGGACATAAGGAGGGAATTAGCAGTCATTGGGGAAATGTTCCAGGATCGGGGTTACCATCTGAATTCGATCCAAGAAACCTGTAGTTCCATTGAGGCTCAGTGGGAGTTAAAGTATAAACCCCTACTTGCTGTTGGTTTGTGTAACTATAAAGAGAAATAGGGTGGTGGTAACTATGAGAGAGCTTTAGTGGTGCAATTTGGTCCTGAATCAGAAGGTATTAAAAACATAACCCGAAGTAATTGGAACATTAGTAAGGATAATTCTCAGGTCCACAATGTAGTAGGTAAAGGGCCAGGTTTTGTTTAAAAGACAGGACCAAATCTGAAGATGAATCTTGAAAGAATGGATAAACAAGTAAAGTCTATTATAGAATTTAGGGGAACATATAAATGTGGTTCATGTTCTCAGTGCCCCTAAATTTTAAAGGCCAGTAGTTCAATATTAAATAATGACCTCAAGTCTAAGGTTTACTTCACCAGAGGGAATTGTCAAGCTAAAAATGTGGTACATCTTGCAATTTGTTTGCCATGTCACGCATTTTATGTGGGAAAAACAGAGAGATGCCTTAGAAAAAGAATGTATGAACGTCATTATCAGACTTCTAGGCTGAATGGTCATAATGCTCTATATAGGCATATTCTTAATTGCTCCCAATTTAAAAGTTTTTTTATTTATGATTTTAGAACAAGTTAAAGTAAACCCTAGAAGAGATGATTTCAAGAATAAATTGGAGGGAAGAGAGAAGTCTTTTGTCAGTTAAAACTTAATACCCCAAAAATTCCTGGTTTCAATGAGAGTATCTCCCTTCAACCTTATTTAAATTCAAGGGCGCAACTTTTTTAACATCACAGAATTTATTAAATAGTTCAGCTAATTATCTATGTGAGACTTTGAAATTGTTTGATTTTTTTGTAAGTATTTTTTTGAAAAGGGTGTATTACGCAGTGAACTTTTTTATATGTTTATGGTTCTTTAAATTTTAATTGATCGATTAGTGGGTCACTTGATCTCCATTTTCTTTTGTAATAAAAAAAAGTATTTTTATTTTATTTTTCCATTCTGTTTCCTTCTTGGGACCGTGGACTGCGGGTACAATATAATATTTTCTTTTATTAGTTTGTTTGAAATATCTTTTACATGCTGTTTTCTTTTATATTGTAAATAGATATTTATTTATTTATTCAATAGTTAGTAATATGATGTTTAGAAAGAAAGTTAATTGAGAGATAAATCTATTGTGCATGTATTGTTATATGGTAACAGCAAATTAGAATGTATACTTGTATAAATAAAAAAAAATAAAATATTTTGAACACTGTTTAGCTGAATTAATGAGAATGATAGCAGGTATTTATAATTTATGGAGATCACTCATAAATTAATTTTATAGTAAATCAATTCCAACGAGCCTATTAGACTTCTATGACACAGTCAACAGGACATTAGATCAATAGTTATCTGTCACTGTTGTCTTTCGTGTTAGCCAGGGCTTTTGACTCTACAAAATGATATAAATAAAATAAATTAATGTTTATAGGGCCTTCATCTTTCGGCAACTTCAAATGGATTATCACTCAATGTGGATAAAAGTAAGGTGGTAGGCTTCAGCCAAGATAAAGTAGGTTCTGAAAAGTTACTGAACAATAAAAAGGCTACAAAAGATCTGATGGCCATGAGCCACAGTACTAGTTTTATAGATAATGTTGCTGCTTTTAAAACTAAGGGACTAAGATTGGCTGAATTTAGATTTAAAACTGTAAGTACTAAGGATAGTGCAATATAAATAATTATTTATAACGTTTGGAGAAGACTAATACTTCAATATGTTTACCTAACACTTCAGTGACACATATTGTACAAAAACATTCAGAGGAAAAATACGTGCTTCAAATGATACATACAATGAACACAGCAAGCAGAAATTAGGGTATAATGAATGCCAGAAGCAAAAACAATAATTCATCTAGATGTTACAAAGACTTCAGAAACCTTAAAGGATGAGAACATAATAACATGATGCACCAGACATAGACTAAAGAGCAGAGAAATAAGCACTGAACTTTGCGAATACACACCATATTGCAAAAGTTCAGTAAATGGGACAGCCACTATACTAAAAGTAAAGAGTTTGCAACAAAGAATGCAAAGAATGCACACCAAATGGACTGGACTATCCTGTCATCAAAAAGGAGGCTGAAACCTGCACAAGGAGCAAATAGCACTACGATCAGCAATTGTTTGTTAAAAATTAGGAAAAGCAAAACATTTTTTATTTAGGCATCAACTAATGTCAGCAGCCTATATGCAGGCAAGCAGAATCACTGCACCACTTCCGTGAATTGATCCCCTTGAGCCTTGACTATGGGTTGATCCCCCTGAGCCCTGACTATGGGTTGATCCCTCCTGAGCCCTGACTATAGGTTGATCCCCCTGAGCCTTGATTTATGGGTTCATCCTCCCCATCAGATATTTAATGAGATCTTTATTACTATAAAAATGGGAGTCCACATGGTTATACTCTTTCACTGAAGATGGGACATTACATAACCATTTTTCTGCTTTTAATAGTGTTTTTGCACTTCTAATTGTTGTATTGTTTGGAAATAAAACCAAAAAAACAAAAGAAAATATCTCCTTGCTCATTTCCTGCCTTTCTATAACTAGAATAGTCCAGATTTCAGATTTGCTGATCTCAGAACTGTATTGAGGTTTCTGTGTTGCCCAGACATTACTGAGATAGAGGCAAGCTTCTGTGCTTATCAGTGGGAGTGATAAGCTCTGAGCAGCCCATCTGTCACTAAAGGAGTAGTTTCAGCTCAGAAATTGTATTCTTATTGGCCATTTTGGGCTATTTCTATCCCTTTCATCTATCTGTTTAAAAAACATGTTTGCGTGGGTTTGCCTGACGTGGATGTGTTTGGAGGTAGGAGGAGAGGGTTGTCTGTGTACATGAGGGAATTGCTGCATTGCCTCAGGATGCCCAGGTTCTCGTAGCATTTATTGCAAGTTCATCCACTGCCACTAGCACTAACTTTCCATAAAGGAAACAAAAAGCTTCAGTACTTAATCTAAGCATAAATAACTTATTGGCCATTTTGGGCTATTTCTATCCCTTTCATCTATCTGTTTAAAAAACATGTTTGCGTGGGTTTGCCTGACGTGCAGCGCCACTTAGCTGAGGTAAAACTATTACCGGTGACTTAAAGTCTGCTCTTCAAATTTTCCTTTAGACCTTGTAAACCTTTACTTCTGAGCACTTAAACTAGACCTTAAATCCAGTACTTGCTCAGAACATCTCGTAGCATTTATTGCAAGTTCATCCACTGCCACTAGCACTAACTTTCCATAAAGGAAACAAAAAGCTTCAGTACTTAATCTAAGCATAAATAACTCAGTTCTTAAAAAGCTGATTACATTTCCAGGCATGTCCAAAGGACAGTCTCCGATGCTTTCTCATGTTAACCTGGTGAACCTGGGCATCCTGAGGCAATGCAGCAATTCCCTCATGTACACAGACAATCCTCTCCTCCTACCTCCAAACACATCCATGTGTGAGAGATGCAAGTACATAGCCAAACTTGAGGCTTCACTCTCTCAATCCAATCGGGAGGAAAAGTTCAACACACACATCAGAACACAGACAAGACATAGCTTCCCTGTTAGCACACCACCACTATCACTTAGCAACACAAAACACACAACCACTTTCATGGAGGCTCTCAAAAAATCTGCCCAAACAACAGAGACCTCTGAGACACAAACGCAAGCAACCATCCCACCTAAGCATAACCCACAAGATACATAGCCCTCACAACCAGTGTGCCACTCAAGCTAAGCCCCTAAGGCAGTACAATATACCAAACACATTAGTCATAGGTGACTCAATAGTAAGGCACACTGACTTCCTCTCTAGGCAGAATAAGGAGAAAGTCATGGTCGGCTGCCTGTTGGGTGCCAGGATTCGCCACATAATGCATGAACTTTGGTCTCTCCACAGCAAGTACAAATATGACTCCATCATCATACACGTTGGTGTGAATGACCTAAGACGTACCTCTCTGGACTACATGAAAAGAGACATGGAGGAGCTCTCTGATCTTGTAGCTCAGGCAGGTATGACCCTAGCCTTGAGTAGCAACCTACCATCACCAAGAATGACACCACAGTACAAGCAGAAAATGATTGACTTCAACAATTGGCTAAGTTTCTGGTGTCATTCAAAGCGGATCCAGTATCTGTCTGCTCGGGATAACATGACAGACAGAGCTCAATGTTTTGCAAGAGACAGCCTGCATCTGTCACTCCTGGGATTCCGGATACTGGCTAAGACCCTTGCCACCCCTATAGTGCCTTTTTTAGGCAATTCCCTAAAGTCAAATTTACCACCATAACATCTGCCAGTAAACACATCCTAAGGGTTATGCTACTCAATGCTAGAAGTCTAAACCTCAAAATGCACTTACTCGAGTCACTCCTCAAACTGGAGAACATCAACATCTGTGCAGCAACAGAGACCTGGTTCAAGGCTTCTGAGAGCACCCCAGGTTACAATGCATATCACACCTTTCGGCCTCCGAATCTGAACCATAGCCCTAAGGGATGTGATGACCAAACCCCCAAAGGTAGAGGTGTATCCATCTTCATAAAAGATACACATACCTCCAGACTTGTTGCCCAACATAACGCATCAGAAATACTTCAGGTACAGTTATCACCAGAAAAACTGCAGTCCATGTTGTAGCCTGCTACAGATCTCCCACAATGTCCCAGGACTCCCACTCTGCATTCCTGTACACTCTGGAAAACATCAAGGTCCAGCCTAATACCCTTATTCTGTTAGACTTTAACTACCCCTCCATTAGTTTGAACAACTACTCCTGCTCCAACTCTTTTACACAATGTTTCTTAGAATTCATCAACTCCACTGCTTTCGACCAACTCATCCTCACCCCCACTAGGGGAAACAATATTCTTGACCCGGTCGTTACAAACATGGGGGACTGCTGCTCTTCTCTTTTGACAAACCCCTCCCTGGTCAGATCCAACCACAAGTTAATCACCATTGATATCCAAATCCCGCCCCACCCCCAAAAAAGGAAACCACAGTGAAAAACTTCTCTAAAGCTAAATTTGAACTTCTATGGACAGAAGTGGCAAGCTTCATGTCATCCATAGAAATGGGAAATGGGAGTATGGCTGCTGAATCATACATCAAGACACTGTATGAGCACTTTTGCATAGATAGGGCCATACCAAACAGAACCAAGACGCTCTCTTCATAAAAAAGGAAGCCAATCTGGTGGACCCCTGCCATTAACAAACTCTACAACAGAAGGAAAGAAACTGTTGCAGAAAAGGGTAAAGTCCGATCACTGGAAAAATTCCCTTGGAAAACTTAGTAAAAAACAGAGATCCCTCATCAAATCCACCAAAGCTAGTTACAAAGCAAAACTGCTACAGATACTTAGGACAACCACAAGGCATTCTTTAGTTATGCCAAGAATCTGCATAATAATACACAGATTTGCTCTGAGCTACAGCACAACGGCACCACTTATACTGAACCACCCTGTATTGCAAATATCTTGGCAGACAGGTTAAGTGTGAACTTTACTCCCCTCTCACCCCCAAAGGGCCCATCCACATACCCGAGGAATACCAACTCCCTATTATTATGACTGCACAAGTAGAGACCACACTGACCAAAGCTAAGAATACAGCTTCCATGGGACCAGATAATATAATGGGTTGTGTCCTACATGATCTACAAAAAGAACTGGCACCACACCTGAGTGTCCTGTTCAACTACAGCCTCAGTTCTGGCTTTGTCCCCACTGAATGGCATACTGCTACAGTCATCCCACTCCACAAAGGTGGTGCAACTACTGACCCTGGGAACTACCGTCCCATCAGCTTGACGAGCCTGATCTGTAAGGCTATGTAATGAATTATTAAGGATCTTATAAATAAGGATATAGGGAACCTTCAAACCCTGGACCCCATGCAGTTTGGGTTTGTAAAAGGCAGATCATGTCTCCTCAATCTGATAGACTTCTTCAAAGCTGTCACCAGAGTGGTGGATGAAGGCAAGACCGTCCACACAGCCTACCTCAATCTAGCCAAAGCCTTTGACACCATCCCACACTCTGGAATCATTGATAGGCTCACTAATCTGGGCGCTAACCTATACATCACTAAATAGGTTGCTAACTGGCTCACTGACAAAACCCACACAATGAAAGTAGCTGACTCAAAATCTGACTACCTGACAGTTACAAGTGGAGTCCCACAGGGATCAATTCTGGGTCCTCTCCTGTTTGGCACCTACTTCTTTGAAGTTCAAGCCAACACCAAGGGACTCTGGTTAACCAAATTCATGGATGACTGCAAACTGGTGGCTATTATTGATTCTCAAACTGATGTGGACATCCTACAAAAAGGCCTAATGGAAACCAATGACTGGTGCCAAAACCATGGCCTTAGGCTCAACACCAAAAATTGCATCATTATTCCCTTTGGGAAAAACACAGTGCCCTTAAACTACCATATCAAAGGGAACCTACTAAACTCTGAAGGTGTTATAAGGGATCTAGGGACACAGGTACATATCAATCTCTCCTTTGACAACCATGCCACCACTGTAGTTAGGAAGTCCATCTACATGGCACATTTCATCACAAAAGGGTTTTCATGCAGGAAAAAATAAGTCATTATATCTCTCTACTCAGCCCTCATCAGACCCATTATAGAGTACAATGCCCCATTTGGCATGTACTTCACTAGACACCTCCAACATCTGGAAAGGCCACAGAATTTCCTCACAAAGAGGATCTTAGGACTCAAACACATGCCTTATGCAGATAAACGTAACCAAGTTAAACTTTACTCCGTCTCATATCACCTACTTAGTGGCAATCTCTGCTAGACATACAGAGCCATGTCTGACTCAGTTTTGCTAGACATGCTTCATCTGAAAAAATCCCAACCCCTCTGTGCTACTCGTTCAAAGACCTCAACGTTATCACCACATTAAACAGAACCTGCTGGAGGGATAGGTTCCTAACCCAGAGACTTCCAGTACTCTGGAACAAACTCCCCATTCACATCAAGCAGAGCACCTCACTGGCCCTCTTCAAGAGAAATTTTGATGAGTGGATGGGAAATAGGAAATTCACCCCAGGGATCACTTCAATTGCATTGCTAGATAGGGGCACAGGGAACTAACGTCTGGTAAGCCAGATGACTGGGAACACTATTGGGCTAGGCTTGCATTGGCTCCAGGGCCATTAACCTAGTACTTCCCTATGAACCTATGAACCAACCACAGCAGAATTCCACTGTTAGAAAATAACTATATATACCTCCATTGTGGAATTTGCGCATTTGATTTATGTTATCAGTCTCTTCTGTCTGTCTGTATTCCTATGTAAAGATGACAGAAAGTGACAAGAGGAATAATATATTTGTAGATCAGAGTGTAAAGTGTGAGTGCTATATCTTTAAGAAGCATGCAAGGCTATGCGTGCATGTATAAATTTCAGACATGTGCAATCCCTAGTGCCATTTTGTAGAAGCAGCCAGAGAGTGAGCATGCATGATTGCAGTTGTTAGTTTGCATATAAGTTACTTAAGCTATAGTCAGGTAGCCTCTATAGTGATGTGTTTGTATAAAATAAAGCTGCTTGAACAGAACCCATGAAGACACATTTTTTTAATTTTTATTTATTTATTTAACATTTGTTAACCGGGAATGTCCGACTTGGAACAAAGCCAATTTTCAGCGGAGGCCCGGGGAGAAATGCTCCAGATGCATGTCTTTGTAATATTTCTTCTTATCCTAACACGAAAGCGACATGGTGTCAGAACCAAGATCGAAGAGAGAAGAATATTCAGAGCCATGTGATGCAAAGAGTATAGCGAAGGTAAAACAGAGAGAAAAGAGCGCACACATAACCAGAAAGAATCAAAGGTAATGAGAAATAACACAAACTATTTGCTTGATGCAAAAGATGAAAAAAGGGGCATTACAAGGGCAGAAACCACATTATCAGACAAATGGAAAGTATGAAAAAGTTTGTTAACTAAAGAAAATGTTTAAGATAAAAGTATTTGATGAAACGATTAACAGTAAAGCAAAAAATGTGTATGTTTAAAGCAAAATGAGTGTGTTTGGGGCAAAGTTGGGAATGTTTTGAGTCAAACGCGCACAAGAAAAGTACACTGGGCATGAAAAGGTCTGAAGTGAGCAAAACAAATATAATAAGAAAAGAAAAGGGCACATTAAGCAAATAAAAATAAAGCAAGGTGACTGTATGTGTTTTTGGCAAAGTGCTGTGCTTGGGCATAACTGCAACTTCTTATTGTATCAAGGGCATAACTAAAGTTATTTGAAGTATCTCAGAGTGTGTAAAAGTGCTTACAGTGTGTGCTTATTACAGTGCATGTATTTAGAAGAGTTCATTGTGTGCAATGTGCAACTATTTTGTGCAATCCAGTCAAAGTATAGCTATTTCGAGAAAAAGTTCTTGAGCTTGGTGTGTCTATTCGCAAAGTGCCATCATTACAGAGTGCTTCTTGTACTGTACAGAGTTGTCTAGCAAGGTACCACCATTTTGGGGACATTTCAGTGTGCTGTATGCAATTGTTTGCAAAGTGCAATTTCTTTGAAAGTTATTGAGTTTTGGGCAACAGATGTTTGATTTATTCGCATTGTGCTGTTGCTTGGCATGCTTCTTACACTGATAAGAGGTGTTTTCTTGCAAAAGATGACATACAAGAGTATTACAGTGCTTGCGAATTACTCAGTTGCATCGTAAAGTTCTCAGATGTCTCTTAAAGTGATGGCTTTAACAAGTGATGGTGTATTACTTTAGCCTTTCTGCCTTTACCAATAAAATTCCAAAAACATCAAAACGCCAGAGAAGTTATTTTGAAAAGTCCAGTAAACTACTAAAAAGCCCAAAAAGTTTATTTTGCAAAGCCCAGTTATTTGAAAGTACTATGAGTTTGTTTATCCATATAATTCTGATAAGCCCAGCAAAAGTAAAAGTTCAAAGCACAAAGGCATTGGACAAGTACTGTTTATGCCATAAACGTATGCATATGTGTATGTGTGTATATTCATGCTTATTCATAAAACCCTTCGCTGGTATGTGTTAATATGGCAGACGGATGTTGAAAACCCCTACCACTTGTGTTTGATCAAAATATTGCAGAGAACTGGAGAATATTTGCGCAAGAGTATGATATTTTCATACAAGCAGCTTATGCAGATAGAGATGCACACACCAGGGCATTCATTTAGCTAAACCTAGCAGGGTCTGAGGCCATAAAAAGAGAGTGTTCATTTGTATATGCACCAGCAGTGTATGAAGGAGAAGGGGCCGACCACCATATTGTTGTACAAGCTGTCCCCGAGTGTTTGAAGCACAAGTTCCAGGAAATGTGGAACCTCCAGCTGAATATTACATTAGAGAGGCATACGTTTTACAAAAAAGATCATAAACCAGGGGAAACATTTGCAGCTTATATAACTGACTTGAGAAACAGAGCTAAGATGTGTCAGTTCTGCTGTGAGAAAGATTTTACTTTGTGACAATGATTTAATGTTGAGCAAACAAGACAAAACGAGGCACGCCCGGTGGACTGTGGTGCACGGTCCAAACCAATTCAATATAAAATCCAAAAAAGGGACCAGCACTCGAAGCAGCAGAATATATTGAATCAAAATGAGATTTATTATTATTAGCTACCTGGTAATAAATCTCATTTTGATTCAATATATTCTGCTGCTTCGAGTGCTGGTCACTTTTTTTGATTTTATTTTTAATGGTGAGCAAAGCCATAGAGATTTGTAAAATCCATGAGGTGACAGGAGAACATACAAGTATGCTTGTGAGTGTGAAGAACATGGTTTCAGTTGGCTCCAGGGCAAACGTAGATAGTATGCAACACATGACAAACAAGGTTAAGTAGTTAAAGCAGTTTTTGGTGTTTGCTCCTTCAACATCGCTTTTTGTGTTTTCAACAGTTTGTGTTAATCTTGTGTAAACAAGAACAGGCCTAAGCACGTGGCAGCTACAGGATTTCCAAAGAAGCCACAAGGGTTTCTAGAAAATTCCAGGAAAGATGCAAGCTCCAGTGCCAGCTCAGTGCAACACAAACATGAATCAGCAAAACCCAAATCTAGATTTATTGTTAACTGTCGCAATTGTGGTATGAATCACGCGTCTAAAAGAGAGACGTGCTTAGCATTTGGTCAACAATGTCACAAGTGTGAGAAATGGAACCATTTCTGAAAGTTTTAAAAATCAAGTAAGCCTCACACAGTTGTAAAGAAAAGGCACCCAAAAAAAGCAAGTTGATCAAGTAGAGCCAAAGCAGTCAGCTTTCTATGTAGATGGTGAATCAGTGCTTGGTGAGAGAGTTGATGCAGTAAATTTATTGGCAAAGTGTTTTGTATTATCTGGATCAATGGTAAATCCACAGATCTTAAAGTAGACTGGTTCAAAGTGTAATGTTATATCAGCAGACACATCTGCTAAAGTGAGAACTAACGAACAACTCAATGTGGCCAGTAGAGTGAAATGTGTTGTTTATGGAGGTGAAGAAATTCAAACCGAAGGGTCAATGATGCTTTCATGTTATTTGGACAAGAACTGTTACAATTTGTTATTCTACATAGACTGAAGACTAATGCAATCTTTATTGGGTCTCAAAGATAGTTTAAGAATGAATCTGCTTTCTTTTGCTGAACAAGTTCATCATGTAGTGCAGTTCTGAGTTCCAATTTTTCTGAAGCCATTTTCTCAGAGTATGCTGATGTTTTTGATAACAAATTGGGCAAACTTCCAGTTGTGCATTCCATGAAGTTAGACCCAGAGGTCACTCCAGTAGTCAGACCAGGAAGAATAGTGCCGATAGCTATGCAAGATAAAGTTAAAGCTCAGCTGGATAAAATGGTGCAGCAAGGTGTAATTTGTGCAGTCACAGAATCGACTGAATGGGTGTCGTCCATGGTAGCCGCATATAAGAAAAGTTCAGATGAAATCAGAATATGAATTGAGCCAACAGATTTGAATGAATAATAAAAGAGACCATATCATCCAATGTGCACAGTTGAAGAAGTTGCATCTCTAATACCGAATGCCACTGTATTTTCTGTTTTGGATGCAAGGAGTTCATTTTGGCAAGTGTTGCTTGATCTCAAATCCTCATTTCTAACTACTTTTAGTACTCTATTTGGCAGATACAGATTCCTAAGGATGCCATTTGGAATAAATTCTGCAAGTGAATTTTTCAGAGTGCAACGGAGCAAATATTTTTGGGTTGTCCTTGTGCCATAATAGTAGATGATCTATTGGTTGCAGGCAATGGTGAAGAAGAGCATGACAGAAACCTCAAGAAAGTTCTAGACAGAGCACGTGAAGTGAATTTAAAGCTCAATCCTCTAAAGTGCAAATTCAGACTTCCAGAAGTTAGGTACGTAGGCCATTTGTTTACAAGTACAGTCTTGAGATCTGACCCTACCAAGCAAGCAGCTATTCTAGAGATGTCAGTGCCAGACAACGTGCAAGGTTTGCAGCGTTTTCTGAGCATGGTCAACTATTTAAGCAAATTTATACCAGACGTCAGTGAGTTGACAGCACCCTTAAGAGAGTTAACATGCAAAAATGTTGCATGGTCATGGTTGGAACATCATCAGAAGGCATTTGAAGACCTGAAGGAGAAAATTGCCACCCCACCAACGTTAAGATACTATGATGTGAACAAACCAGTTATTATTTCCTGTGATTCGTCAAAATTTGGCCTAGGAGCAGTTATACTTCAAGAGGGCAGACCAGTAGCCTGAGTTAAGAGATCACACTCAGACTGATCCAATTTCACAGAAGCTTAATCACTATATTAATGTTGGATGGCCATCAAGGCAATCTAGTGTATCACCTGAGGTGCAAGCGTATTTTCCTTACAGAGATTAATTGTTGATGGAAGATAGCATTATTTTCAAAGGTCTTAAAATTGTTGTTCCAGCTTCCTTACAACAAAAATATATTCAGAATTTGCATCATGGAAACCCAGGATCTACGTCCACTAAGAGAAGAGCAAGAGAATTAATATTTTGGCCTTCATTATCGAATGACATTGATAGAGTTCTTTCTTCTTCTTCAATATGCAATAGTACTAGACCACATTTACAAAGAGAACCACTTCAGCTAAGTTCATTTCCTGAACTACCTTGGTCTACTGTAGCAACTAATATCTTTGAATGGAACTATCAACACTATTTAGTGTTGGTAGACTCTTATTCAAATTGGTTTGAGATTGATCTAATACCAAACTTAACCTCAGATAGCTGTTATTACTAAGTTGAAATGTCATTTCTCAGTTCATGATAGTCAGCACAAACTTTTTTCTGACAATGGTACTCAATTCACTAGCCAGTAGTTTCAGAAATTTGTAAAAGAATGGGACTTAATACATGTCGCTAGTAGTCTTGAATACCCTCAATCCAATGGTCTAGCTGAATGTACAGTACAGAGTGCAAAGCAATTACTTGAAAAGTCAAAGCATGACAATACCAATGTATTCTTCAGTTTGCTTAATCTCAGAAACATACCCTGTGATGATATTCTTGGCTCACCTGCTCAAAGACTACTTTCCGGGCACACTAGAACTACGCAACCTATTTCTTCAGTTTGTTGCAGCTTAAACCTAAGAACAATAAAACCATCAAGGCTCAATTGTTTAAGAAGCATAATATCCAGAAATCTAGTTATGACAGATCGAGCTGATTACTTTGCCCATTGAGGGAAGGAGAGATGGTACGAATCCAGACAACAAAACATTTTGATCGAATAGGACAGATTACAGGCATCTGTGCCGAGCTGAAATCCTATTTGGTAGATTCCGAGGTTGTGGAGTATAGGAGGAATCACAGACATCTTCCTGTACCAGAATCATCATCATTGCAGTCACAACATTGTATCTGCGATGCAAACTCTAAATCAAAGAATGAGTCAGACATTGTTTGCTGACCAGAATGTGTTCAAAAGTCTGATTCTGTTCCAGAAAGTGATTCAAATATTCCACAAGACAACAATTTTGCAGAAACTGCCCCAGTTGCTAAATTGAATTACTAGTTGTATATGTTACTCGATATGGATGAGTTTCTAAGCCTAGTGTAAAATACGCAGCAATGTGGACTTGATTGTATATACATGTGCATTTAGTATTATATAATGCATGTCTATAGATTACCTCCGATTTCTGCATGCCAAATAATCTCATGACAAATTGCATGATCTATTTCTCAAAGAGGGAGGATGTAGATCAGAGTATAAAGAGTGTGTGTGCTATATCTTTAAGAAGCATATGAAGTTGTCCGTGCGCATAATTCCACATACGTGCAATCCCTAGTGTCATTTTGTAGAAGCAGCCAGAGAATGAGCATGCATGATCGCATTTGTTAGTTTGTGTATAAGTTACTTAAGTTATAGTCAGTAAGC
Organism: Protopterus annectens; assembly: GCF_019279795.1. Lineage (NCBI taxonomy): Eukaryota > Metazoa > Chordata > Ceratodontiformes > Protopteridae > Protopterus > Protopterus annectens. Next base: position 1,120,711,523 of record NC_056728.1, read on the forward strand.
CTCTATAGTGATGTGCTTGTATAAATAATGCTTGAATAGAACCCACGAAGACTTGTTTATTTGTGCTGTAACACGAAAGTGACAATATTCATGCATGAAAAGAGATGCAAAATGTAGAGAATATATGATGGAAATTCGAATAGTTGCAAATTACATTAATAGTGACTAGTTCAAAGACGAATGCAATGCAAGAACGCATTAAGAGACTTTCTTTTATTTGCTTTACTTTAGATGGGTGAAATCAAAATATTTTAAAGCTGAAAAAATTGCCATTATCTTTCATGACACACACGCAACTCATCCCTCGGTCTTCCTAATTACTGACAAAGCTACAACTCAGTAGTTTCAGTGGCAAAGACAATTGCAAGTCTACTGTTTACTTGATGTTATCATGAGTAAACATTTCTTCCATATGTATGTCAGAGTTATTCACCACATCCAAAGTTTCTTTTTAATGCTAGTAATGTTGTTAAAATGCATTTGGATTTTATGTATAATCCTCATTATAATGTTAAATAGAAATGGAAATATTTTGACTGTTTGGGGTTTACATTAAAATTTAATAAACGCAATGTTTAATTATGAGACTAGTCAGAAAACAATTAACGTCTTTCATAAAACAGCAAGTAAAACCTCAAATAATCCATTTGGGATTTCTCCACATATTATTTCTTTTAAACTTTTAATTTATTGTGGATAACTCAATAGACGTATTTTGGATTCTTTGAAAGGGTTTTTCAAAGCAGATGTCATGTAATATCCACAGTAAAATGCAGTGGCATTCTTCCAGAAGAAAACAGCCCCACCACAAACACAAATAATGTAAAACTCCGCTAGAGAAATTTCTGAACTACTCTTGTTCTGCTTCTAAGAAATGAAAAATGGGTTTGTTGCACGTTTATGAACAACTCATACATTATTTCTATTGATGAGGTTAACAGCTTATAGAAAATACATTTTTCGTTTTGTTCTGCTCATGACAGAATGTCCTACAAACACATAGAAGTAAGCTGCACATTTTAGTAGCAGTTCTTACATGCACCATCAAAAGTTGTGACAGAATGTAAGAATGCACGTGAGAGACATAAGTCAGCTCTTATGACGGGGGTTAACCTATTACCTAAGAGAATCTGCAGCTTGTCTTGAAGGACAGGAAACGGAGCAGACTATGTGAGCAAAGTAATACTCTGCTGGTACATATCCTAGAAGTTGGGAATCCAGACCTGACTCACTTGTGGTTTTCCTTGCCTTATCAACAGGACATGTAGCAGTTTATATTGTAGCATTAAAATGAGTTAAAATATTTGTGTTGTGAATAAAAAAACTAGGTGCTCAATAAAAGCAAAGGATCCACATCTACTGTTTTCCTTGGTTCCTGAAGATATGTACTGGTGATCACTTAAATATATGTTCCTATATGAGTCCCTACCTATGCTATACATCTTCAGATTTGCTAGGGAAGTCATAATATATATTTATCTTGCTAGTTAGGTGCTTGAAATCCACTATATACTAATTGCAATAAAAATATCTGCCTTTGGAGTGGGTGAGGGGAATGGGATGCAAGTAGGACCTGTTAATTTCCATTTTTGCTGCATAGGTATTAAGGGTATGGTGAAGTGGCTTTGGAGTCAATGTCAATATTTTCAGATGAGCAGTTTTTGAGCTGTTTAAATAAACTATACAGAACGGAATAATTTAAGAAGTAAAGATGCCTAGCAAAACTATTGTAACAGAAAAGACTAATTCAGAGATCATAGACTTGAATTTTATTAAAATAGCATTGATTTTAGAAGTGAAGTAATAATGGACTTGTAGTTAGTTATTCCGTCCCTGAAAGCTTGGTAAATTCATTTATTTCTTATTTTGAAAGAGATGAGATGTCATTGAACCAGTATTCTATTTGCCACTGCAAGTTTCACTTAGATCCACTTTCTTTTTTTTAATATCTTTATATTATAATGTTTAAAATGTAACTTTTAACACACAATCAAATTATAAAATCTGACAGTTGATAAAGTACAAACATGAACTGCTAAAACATCATAGAAAAAAAGATCTTATAATTTTGTAGTTCTCTCTTAATAACAATGTATAGATAAATGTATCTCCTATTACTGTCACCAAAATAGCTTAGATAGTTTGAACATCATAACACAATTGTAATATATCAACAACTTAGACAATTTCTGTCTTGGAACAAAGTTAGAGGTGACGACACTAGTTTATAAAAATAAACAACTAAAACTATTTAATTTTTGAAATGCTGAGAGCACTGAGTGGTAAGCTTTAATAGTGTCAGAATGATACCATGTGAAGTATTACTCTGAAAGCCACGTGTAGCTTGGAGGAACACTGCAACATGTCTGACTAGGTTGCCTGTTCTGTTACCTTCAGTTATTGTGCTTTCATCATGCCTGATAAAGTCAAACTGGCAATAGTTTTATTCCAGACTGAGGGTGGGAAGTAACCCTGAACTAGAAATTCTGGATACATAATCAAATAACAGACTGAGAAGTCACCTCAGAACTGTCTTAACAGTGCCTCCCTGAAACAAAAGTGAACAATACCTGCTGTAGCTCTAATCCTGATGAAGTAATACCTAATGAATTTCAATTAATATTAATTTTAACAGTTTAGGAAAGTTATATGTTGTATTTTTATCTTATCTCTCAATTCATGATACAAACAGCAGCTCAAGTGTACAACTACGGAATATATGAATGGTGATGTTAAAATCATACTGAATGTGGCAGTTTAACAATGCTCATGGGTAATTTAGTAAGAACCTATATAGTAAAACAAAAACTTTTAATGCCATCCCTGACATAAAAGAAAGAAAGGAAGATACAGAGGATTTTAACTTTTCAATGTGATAGACTGAGTTATTTCTCCAGAGAACCAGAAGAAAAAGTTACGTTCCAAATCAAAGCTGACAGCTCAGAAAACAGGGTAAGACATTCTGATGTAGGAATGTAGGACTTACTGACTTCCCAGTAAGACTGGAAAAGCAAGTCCTGTTGAGTCTGTGACCAAGAAGATAGAAAAATCCGAGTCCAAAGAATTTGGCAAGCAATCTGAACATAACACCAACAACCTATTTCCTAAAACAGCCACAGGTAACAAAATCATCATTAATACTAGCTGTGGCAGTGCCAGGAGTGGTTGACTTTCTTGACACAATTTACCAAAGGAGTTCTACAGGGCTCTATACTTAGCCTGCTACTATTCTCCATTTTTGTTAATGGCCTACCATTGATTTTCCAGATATCAGATTCATTACTACTCATATGATATTATATTATATTATTATTATTATATTATATTATTATTATCATCAGAGTAGACATATCCTATGAAGGAGTAAACACTGCACTCTGAAACAAAATTGGTGGGATCTAGATATGGCTTGTGGAAAAAACTATCAACACTCAAAAAATTTACAGCCATGCTGTTTGACACCCAAAAAAACAACCTGAGGTGCATACTCCTTATCCATATAGGACAGTTGTGGCCTTCACTATTAAATAGGTGCAGGCACTACCACTGTCTACATATAAAAGCCTTCATGCCATCAGAGTTGGAAGTAAGATGCATTTTTTAGCTCATGCAGAGGATTTCCAATCTGCTGACACATACCTGCAAGAAAGTGGAGGGGGTAACATCGCAGCAGGTCTGCCAAGGTACCTGTTCACTGCAATGTAAGACAGGAGTTTAGAAATGCAGGAAAGTATTCTTGCACCTTCACAGACAGCAGAACTTGAAGAGTCAGAGCCACTGACCAATTTCTCTCACCAGCATGGACAGCAAATAGGTTTATGAGGCTCTCACCTTAAGCAAGGAATGAGTAGGCCACAGAGCTCTTACCCTGGTCAAGGATGGACTTGGTATAGCCCTTTCACCAAAAGGAGGAATGAGTGAGATGACTGAGATCAGAAAGGAGAGCCATTGAGCAGGGTCACTGGATACCTCATTTTGTTCCACATTTATCTCAATTCCTTTTACTTAAATTTCACTGCAACCTTAGATGCCCTATAATCGGTGGGGTAACTACTCATGACAGATCTTCATTCATACATTACAGCTTTTGTGCAGGGAATGCATGGAACAGACTACCTAATTACATTAAAGCAAATACTAGTTTAGATATTTTTAAGAACAGCCTGGACACATTATGAGAACAAGTGTTTTGGTATATTGGAAGGCTAGAAGGGCATTAATGCCCGAGCTTGAAATATTTGTATGTATGTATGTATGTATATGTGATACAAGGTAACAAGCTAGTCATTATACAAATGGGATACACATTAACTGGAGTTGACAACACAATGTTGCATGTCATTTTCTTTCTTTTTCCCTGATAATGGGGTACAGGATACTGAGCTACACAGTAAGGAATAAGCAGTCATGCAATTTTGTTTTTAACAGCACTTTAATTCCAAGCACAGACGCTGCCTAGCACTCCTCCATTTTTTCTCATATAAGAACTGCAGTAAGCAATGCTAACAACAAACGTCAAAAATATCCCAAGGTCACAACATGTCTATATACTTACCAGCATCGCTCTCAACCTTTTTGCTCAAAAAAATCTGGACAAAGCCAAAAATAATAGGAAATAGTTGGGACACATTTTAAATATTCTGCTTATAAACTTAGAAAGTTGCTAACATAAAAGATCTTATGTTACCATACACTTTCTAAAGGATATGAAGTCTGAAACTTAAATGGTTGTCATTATATAGTAAATTCAATCCTCACTGATTTGCCACAAAAATCCAAAAAGCCTCAAATTTTATGAGGAACAGATTAAAAATGTGAGGTAAAAATCTCGATATTCTGTGAAAATCTGGACAGTTGAGAGGTATGCTTACCAGTTCACAGCAAGTGTTCGGGTTGATTGCAAGCACTTCAACCTGAAGTGATGCAGGAGTTTACAGAGTTTACAGTAACTCTAAATTTTTTTGTTCCTCACAGAAACTTATTATGGAGCTAAATTACAGGTTTGTTAGGAGGGAAACATACACAAGGGAATATAAAGTAGCTAAACTTAACTGATTTGAGTTGGGTGACTTTATTTAGTTATTCATTTATTTATTTATTTATTTGCAGCCCCATTCATCCTCTGAGAATTCAGAACAGGATGAGCCTGAGTAGGATAATAAAAACGAAACCATACGAATAGTAATTATTTTATACAATTATTAAGCTGGCTTTCATTCACAATTCACACTGTCTAAAACTGATGCAACTTCTCATGCTATTGGCACTGTTTACATACTTTTACTTGTTCTTGGAATCATGGAGCTCCTTTTCTAATAAGTTTTTGCAAGTTTTTCTTTTAACAGTAATTGTTGAGTACCAATTAGAGACCCCATGCTTTTTATTATTGTAGTTTGATCATGTGTACCATATTCAAGTCTGCATTTGCAGAAATAGCTGCTGCCACACAGTCGAGAAGGAGTGAAGTTCATGGAAACAGCTCAGCTGAAAACAGGACACTTGATTAATGAACAGATGAGACACTGACACTTCATTAGGTCCAGCTTGTTGAATATCCTTCTTGTCCGTGCTGGCAGTGTCCACAGGTCCAGATCAGCAGTAGCACTATTTCACTATAGCTTGAAAACATAGTGATCATGCATCAGAGAGAAGGAGGAGGAAACAGTGTTAGATATTAGTAATTTGTTCCTGTTTCTTTGTGTTTGTGCAATCATATAGTTAATATATAAACCAGTCCAAAATGATAGTGAAGACAACCAGGCACTCCATTGCAACGGAGTGCCTGGTTGTCTTCGTTACTATTTTGGACTGGTTTATTTATTATTTTTTATTCTTGTGGTAGTGAGACATTCACCCCGTGGAGTAAATTCTTTTAGTGATTCATATAAATATATTTAAGTAAGCGGGTGAGTGCATCCCTGCATACCAGTGTGCAGGGGGGGGAGGTTCCCCTTGCAAAAACACTTAATGTGGTATCTTTACTTATTTTGGTGTCAGATGATATGAATGGCGATTTAATAAGCCATTGCTATGGTTTGTGAGGTCCTTTCTGGTGATTTTCAGGATCTGTAGTCTTTCAGTAGTTAGCAGGCAGTTGTTTTGGCTCCTAATTGCATGTCTTAGACGTACATGTCCTAGATCTGGTCAGCTACTGCAAACGGAGGTTTAATCTATACACAGTATACTGAATCCTCTGAGTCTCCAGGTGATTGGCTAATGAGCCTGTGAATAGCTTATATAGGAAACATTTAAATGCAAATTCATTTTATTTTATTTATAATCTTTTGTTAACTGGGGTAGGCCAACTAAACCTAGTTCAAAATTTCTTATTTTCAGTAGTTGCACTGGTAGAAAATCGATCTCCATTACTGAAAAAAAAATCTAACAAAGAATACAGTGCAATTAAACAACAGCATCATGTCATAATAGTTCCAGTGTTACATAACTAATATTTTAAACTTATGTACAATAATATTTTAAGGAGTAGCATGTAATCAGACTAACCAACATAATAATACAGTTTAAATATATTAAAAAAAGAAAGTTACAGATTCAACTCTTGTTTGGTTTGAGATCACTGAGGTTGTTGAACTAGAAATCATACTGGTGAGTTTTAAAGGGTCAATTTAGTTTGGTTAGCAAAGAATTTTTAATATCTTGGTAGATTGTGTCAGTTGTTAGAGAGATGTATTTAAAGATAGTAGATTAAGTAGGTAACGATCATTGCCATAAAGTTCAGTACTGATGATTTACATTTTGTTATAAATAGTAAATATTTATGTGTGTATTGTGCTGCAGAGAACAAACATTTTTTGTTTATTTATTTATTTATTTATTTTTTTATTTTATTTTACATTTATTGACTGGGCTAGTTCAACTGGATACATGTCCATTTTCAGTAGAGGCCCGGGGTGATAAGCTCCATTAAGCTACTAAAAAATACATGGGTGATAGAGATTAGCATCAATAACTTGACTACAAAGTTTAGAAAACAATACACTAATACTAGATACATATTTACAGAGAAGAGGGTTTGAACATTCATCATGCTGAAGTTTAGAAAGCAATACATTAGTACTGGATACATAATTACAGAGTAGATGTTTTAACAATCATCATGTTGAAGACTAAGAAAAGATCGTGATACAAACTAAGAATTAAGGTTATTTCAAAATTCTACACTCAAATAAAAATGCTAATATATAGATCGAGGAAACATATGCTCACAGTAGAATGCTTGTTATACAGGTAATTCTCAGAGGTAGATTTTAGTAAGATTGGGCTAGAGTCAGAAAGTAAGGAAGCTTGCTAATTGTAATATATGAAATTTGGGAGGGAGGTATACAGAGAAGCAGCAATAGTGAGAGGAGAGGACGTAGAGTAAAGGAGAGTGTTAGTCTGGGTTAGTACAAGGGCATAGCCATTGAGTTTCAAAGAGTTTTTTAGTTGTTTTTTGAAAAGTGGTAGTGAGGAAGGTGATGATAGCTTGCTAGGAAGCCTGTTCCAGGTTTTACCCAACAGTGTCAGAGTAAAGAGAATCACCTGCTTTGTTGTGGGACTTATGGGTGGTTACTAGTAATTTATGTGCTGAACGAAGGGTTGTAAGATATTTGTAGGGGGTGATAAGGCTATAGAGTATTGGAGTATTACTGGGATGATACCAAATCTTGTGGGTCATAGTATGTTGTTGAAATTTAAATTGGTTTTGCAGTTCCAGCCATCCTAGCTGTTTTAGATTTTGACAATGGTGGGTTCTAAATGGGGAGCCAGTGGCAAATCTGGCAATGTTGTTATAGGAACAAAAAAGAGTTTAATCCAGTACGCTTTTCATTCAGCAAGTAACTAAACTTCATCAGACAAACAAGAAGAACCAACAGAACAGCTTAAATAGTGTAACAGTAATTATATTAACTCAATCATTCAATTATGTTAAAAAAATCAGTCAATTTCCTCCCTGATCTAACAATTAGACTAACTAACTTAAAAACACTGTACTTTAACACATTGCAATAAAATTAATAATTTATATTTAATAAGGAATGTATATTTAATAAAAAATGTAAATTTTAAAACCTTAAAAACGATAAAATAAAACATGCAGTAAACATGCTAATTAAATAAGAAGAACCTCTACAAAAGTTGAAGGTTATTGGTAGAAACCTCTACAATAGTTAATAATGCAACACACAATAAAAGTAAAAACACTAAACATCTATATATACAGGAAAAACTCTTTCACTACCGTGTTAAGCTCTTCAACTTCAAAATACAGCTCAATGAAACTTTTTCATTAATACATGGGGTTCTATAAGACTGTAACTTCAGTTGCCATAGTAACTCTTGTCGCTCCAACAATAACTGGTAAGGGCCACCTTTTATAGCTGGGGAAATCTGGTCAAGTACTCTAAACAAAAAAAAAGGGTAGGATTTTCATTAACATGTCTCGCCACAGCGGTTTCCAATTTCTTCTTCTTACTATGGTAAATATGTTCATATATCCTATCTTTAAACTTCCTGTCAGTCTTGCCTACATAAAATGCAGGACAAGACTAACAGGAAGCCAAATACACAACAGATTTAGACAGATAACTATATCTCCACCTTAATTTTATAGTTCTTACCACCAACTGTGACTGAAGCTCCAGTGGCTATGTACCTACAAAAATTACAGGCCTCACATTTAAATGTCCCTTCTATTCTGTGTGACCCAACTTTAACTGTTTCCATAAAGCTCTTCAAATTTTTACCTCTCCTGTATATGACCGTAGGTACACTTCCTAACTTGTTAGTCAAGTCTGTCTCAAAAATGAACAGATTCCAGTTTCTACATAAAATCCCTTTTATTAAGTAAGCTTCTAAACTGAATGGTGTAATAAAGCTGAGCTTAAATTTACATGCAAAAGTTCTACATTCATAATATCACGGGGGAATGTATTATTGCCTATCCTCTCCGCTGTGTCTAATGTAGAGACCTGTTTAGCCAATAAAGGAGAATAAACTCCCAAAGTCCTTTTATGTTGAACTTCTTCAATAAGATCATTCAACAAACTATCTGGGTACCCCCTACTGGAAAACATACCTCGCAAAACATTGCATTCTTCAAAGAACGCTTCATCATTAGTTACCATATGAGCCACATGTACCAACTGACCCTTTACAACACTCTTCTTTTGTTGGAATGGGTGGGCACTTGTGAAATGTAACATTGCATTGGAGTACATTTCCTTACGGTGAATTTTAGCCCCAAACTGTTTATTATTCAAATCCTTAGATAACTCCACATCTAAATAGGCTATACTATCAAAAGACACTTTGTGGGTAAACTTTAAAAAGATTGTACTGCTGTTTATTTTGTCTAAAAAGCTGCTGATATCAGACATATCACCTTCAAACATTATAAAAATATCATCCAGGAATCTGGTGTAGAATTTGATCTTATTCAGGGTCTCCAGTTCTTTAAAAACAAACAAGTGCTCCCATTGAGCCATAACTAAATTGGAAACACTTGCACCACATGGGGACCCCATATCTACTCCCACCTTTTGTAAATAAATTTCATCATCAAACCACACAAAGTTGTTGGCTAGCACTATATCAAGCAGTTCTTGAACTAGCCTCACTTCGTTGTTAACTGCACCATGATGCAACATTCTTTCTACAACACATTCAATTCCTACATTGTGGGGTAAAGAGAAATACAAATCAATAACATCTATTGTTAAGAATATTATATTTTCATTAAATGGAATTCGATTAATAGCAGACAAAAACGCCCATGAGTCTTTCCAAATTTGGGATTCTTTGTTCACATATTTTTTCAAAATGCTATCAATGTACTTAGCACTAGCGTATGTTATGGAAGATCTAGCATTCACTAATAATCTCATAGGAGGATCGTTGAGACTCTTATGTATTTTAGGGAGACCAAACAACGATGGTATCTTAGGTGATAATACTAACAAATAATTCAAAGTGTTCAAATCAATAAATCTTTCCAAAAACAAATCATTCAAAAAACTTTATACGTTTGTAAGACGTATTCAACTCATTAATACTAGAGACTACATAAGTGTCACCCTTCAACACGTCCTTCATTTTGCTTGTGTAATGGTGTAAATCCATTAAAACCAAAACCCCTCCCTTGTCTGGCTTCAATAAACGAATAGATGCAGATTTAATAGCATTCAAAGCATCTCTTTCCCTTACAGAAACATTATATGCAAAAGGACGTTTTGAACACAATTTCCTGATTTCAGCTTCACATAAGTGTTCATATAAGGATAAAAGACGGTGAGTGGGGGGGGTTAAAAGTACTTGGAACTCTTAACACACTATTATGTATCTCATTACTTCCCAACAATAAAGACAAATTTAGTTTACGTATATACAACTTTAAATCTACAAGTGTTCTAGACAATTCAAAATGTTGTGATGGTGTAAACGTTAATCCCTCTGAAAAAAGCTCACACAGTTCGACGGGGAATGGATAACTAGAATAGTTATAAATTTTAAACTCACCGTTCTTGTTAAAAAGAACTTTTAAACAGTTACCGTCTATTTCTTCATTTTGTGAGACTCCTTCCTGTTGTTATTGTTTTGTCCCCTCATATTGTAGAATTTCTGGTGATTCTGTCCCTTGTTGGAAAAAGGGACTCATTCCCTTGTTCCCTGATTATTAATGTGTTTGATTTCTTCGTCTGTAATAGCCCCATCATTGTGCTCTATCAGGTACACTTCATTATATTTGGAATTGGTGTTGCTATTATCCTCACTCATAGAAGGGTTCGACTGTCCCCATTTGCTTGCTTCAGTAGTGTTACATTGTACTTGTTTCCGCTGCTGGTCGACGTATTTCCTGGTTTGTGAAGGGGGTGAAGGTGGGTAAGCAGATAGGTTCTTATAGGCTTCAATGTCTCTTTTAAGTTTTCTCAATTTTATTTCAGGGTTTTTGTTTAATTGCTGACTTATGGTGCTGAAAATTTTAGAGAACTCATACTGATAACGTGAAAAATCAACATGCCCCTTAATATCACGATCCAAGTCAGTTATCTCTGTAGTCAAACTTTCAATACTACGTTGATAGTATTAAGACATAAGGTCCATCAGTTCGAAACCATGCTTGTCAAAACAATCTTAAAAGTTCCAAATGGAATTCAGATCTAGCCTCTAGACCTGATGGATATTGCCATGAATGCAAACCTTTAGGGATGACCCCTACCCTCTTACATTCTTCAAAGTACTTAATTTCTAACTGAAGTTTTTTCGCCTTTAATGACTTGTGATCTAAAAACTTCAGTGTACTCGCTAGTGAAGTGCTTCCTTCAGCCAAGTGTTCATTTAAAACTTCGCCTGAAGAATTTCCAAATAGGGGTTGCTCAAACAACCATGTTGTAACATTGGGCACCTCAATAAGCCTCGAGGAAGCATTCTGGTCAGATGCATTAGTAGAGGGCAGTGCTCCAAAATTAACACTGGGTCTTCGTGACCCATTAAATTTTGGAACTGAGCTATCCTCAACATCAAGGACAACATTACTAGCAGAGTTGACATAATCTCTAGCCAAAGGTACTGCATTAGCATGTGTTAATGAATCCATTCTGGCTGTCAGGTTCTCCAACTTCTCCTGTATTACGCTCAATAGTGCTGCAAGATTACCACCATCAGAAATCACTTTTTGCGTCTTATCAAGTAACCGATTAGGTGAATGTACACTCATACTCCCAGAGCTCCCAGTACCCATACGAAAACTGAACTACCAAAAACTGTATACAGACAAACTAAACTGTAAAAGCAAAAAACTACTACTGGAGCAAAGGAGCACACGAAACTGACTCAACGTTCAAATTGTAAAGCACAACAGTTTAATCCAGTACACTTTTCATTCAGCAAGTAGCTAAACTTCATCAGACAAACAAGGAGAACCAACAGAACAGCTTAAATAGTGTAACAGTAATTATATTAACTCAATCATTCAATTATGTTAAAAAAATCAGTCAATTCCCTCCCTGTTCTAACAATTAGACTACGTTAAAAACACTGTACTGTACTGTACTGTACTGTTGCAATAAAATTAATACTTTATATTTAATAAGGAATGTATATTTAATAAAAAAATGTCAATTTTAAACCTTAAAAACGATAAAATAAAACATGCAGTAAACATGCTAATTAAATAAGAAGAACCTCTACAAAAGTTGAAGGTTATTGGTAGAAACCTCTACAATAGTTAATAATGCAACACACAATAAAAGTAAAAACACTAAACATCTATATAAACAGGAAAAACTCTCTTACTACCGTGTTAAGCTCTTCAACTTCAAAATACAGCTCAATGAAACTTTTCATTAATACATGGGGCTCTATAAGACTGTAACTTCAGTTGCCATAGTAACTCTTGTCGCTCCAACAATAACTGGTAAGGGCCACCTTTTATATCTGGGGAAATCTGGTCAAGCACTCTAAACAAAAAAGAATGGGTAGAATTTTCATTAACATGTCTCGCCAAAGCATTTTCCAATTTATTTTTCTTAATATGGTAAATAAGTTCATATATCCTATCTTTAAACTTCCTGTCAGTCTTGCCTACATAAAATGCAGGACAAGACTAACAGGAAGCCAAATACACAACAGATTTAGACAGACAACTATATCTCCCCCTTAATTTATAGTTCTTACCATCAACTGTGACTGAAGCTCCAGTGGCTATGTACCTACAAAAATTGCAGGCCTCACATTTAAATGTCCCTTCTATTCTGTGTGACCCAACTTTAATTGTTTCCATAAAGCTCTTCAAATTTCTACCTCTTCTGTATATGATCGTAGGTACACTTCCTAACTTGTTAGTCAAGTCTGTCTCAAAAGTGAACAGATTCTAGTTTCTACATAAAATCCCTTTTATTAAGTAAGCTTCTAAACTGAATGGTGTAATAAAGCAGAGCTTAAATTTACATGTCAAACGTTCTACATTCATAATATCATGGGGGAATGTATTATTGCCTATCCTCTCCGCTGTGTCTAATGTAGAGACCTGTTTAGCCAATAAAGGAGAATAAACTCCCAAAGTCCTTTTATGTTGAGCTTCTTTAATAAGATCATTCAACAAACTATCTGGGTACCCCCTACTGGAAGACATACCTTGCAACACATTGCATTCTTCAAAGAACGCTTCATTATTAGTTACATCATTAGTTAGCTTAAGGAAGATTTACATTCAGGTCATTAATGAACATAGAGAACAGGAGAGGACCCAAGACAGAGCCTTGTGGGACTCCAGGGGTGATAGGGAGATGTGTAGATAGATTATTGTCCCAAAGGATGGCTTGTTGTCTATTTTCTAAGTAGGACTTGAACCTTTGTAATGCATGTGTGTCTAGTGAGAGTGATTTGAGTATGTTTATAAGTAACTGATGGTTAACCATATCGAAGGCTTTAGAGAGGTCAATAAAAAGTGCAGAAGAAAGCAAGCTGTTATTACAATTTTTGTTAATACAGTCAGAAAAGGATAGGAGGGCAGTGTTAGTACTATGAAAAGGCCTAAAGCCATGCTGACAGTCAGCTAGAAGGTTATTTTGGAGAAGGTGCTCAAGTAGTTGCTAGTGGATGCATTTTGATTTGTTACTGGATAGGCTGTAAATTAGAAGAGAAGAAAGAGATATTCATCCAACAGGTTTCTTTATTAGTATGTTTTGCTATGGACAAGAACAATATTGTTTGCTTGCAGAGAGTCCCTTAATTTTTGCATATAGATTGCAAAGCTTGGCTCTGTTCTGATATTACTTGAAAGAGAGTTTCATAATTTTACATTGCATTTCGAGTATAGAGGGCCCCCCGAGCATGGTTGTTTGATTTACTACTTTTGCTCTTGTTGAGATCGTACTGGTCTTGGAGGGTTATAGATCTGGTTATAGACCTGGGCAAGTCCTTATATAACTGGGCATCTGTTGGATTATAGACTATATTATGTATGTGGTAACAACACTCTCAGAGAGAGGAAGGAGCACCACCAATGGGAAGAGGAAGCACAAAGCAGGTGCAGTGAGTCCATACACCATAAAGAAGACCTTTATGAACATAAAAACTTAGTTGTTAATTTATCGTCACATATTTTAACTGTGAATGAAGCTAATGTTTTGAATAAGGGATTGTCGTTCATTCCGACATCAGATTCGGACATCACAGATGTTGTCTTTGACATTAAACAATTCACACTTAATTTAATGTTAAAAATTATGTACAATGATGATGCAAATGTTGTTAACAATGTCAATGTATTCAAAAAGCCAAGCTTATATGTTCCAAAAAGTTGAATTCCCTGGTGCATGCATTTGAAAAGATGTGTATTGATGAAGCATATAAAGTATACCACTCACACAGGGGAAGGAACTGATTTAATAGTAAATATAATTTAAATAAAAGTGAATATCAAGCACTATGTAGTTTGCAGACTAACCCTGAAATTATGATTAGACCAGCCAACAAGGGAGGACAGATTGTTGTCATGAACAAGGATGAATATGATCAATCCATGATTAATATGTTAAAAGATAGTCATTTTTACAGTAGTATTTCTTTTCATGATGTTTCCAAGATGATTAACAAAATAGAGGAGGAACTATTTGAATTAAAAAGAACACAACAAATAGATGATGAATTATATAAATACTTTAGTATTATGAAACCCACTTTACCTATTATTCAAGGACTACCCAAACTTCACAAAAGTTTGGTGAAGCCACCTATGTGACCAATAGTGGCAAGTAGAAATTGGTGTGCAGAATATGTGTCCATTTATTTAGATAAAAATCTACACTGTCTTATAGATAAGTCTAAAAATATTTTAAAAGATACAGAGCAGTTAGTGAGAGATTTATACAAGGAAACAACTGGAGGAAACATTCCTTCTGAATAACTATTAGTCACCTTAGATGTGGTGTCACTGCTCACAGTGATACCAAATGAAGCAGGTATAGATAGTATTACTAGACAGCTAGAAGATTTAAATTTTGATATTAATAAAGTGGAATTAATTAGGAAACTACTCACTATAGTATTAGAAAACAATGTCTTTTTATTTAGAAATGAAATTTATTGGCAGCGCAATGGGGTAGCAATGGGAACCTCATGCGCTAATAGTTACGCCAGTGCAGTTTTATCTGAATGGGAAATTAAAACTTTAGTTCGTGGTCCATATAAACACAATATTGTGTTTTTTACGCAGATTTGTGGATGACCACTTTCTTATTTGGAGGGGGTCACTTGAATTATTGAGGGAATTTCAAAACTTCATTACTCATACTACCTCTTATCTGAAATTTACTATGACGTGGTCACCTACAGAGGTTAACTTCTTGGATGTTTCCATTTTTAGAGATCATGATGAGAAACTTCACAAAACTTTTTTTTTTTTTTTTTTTTTTTTTTTTTTAGTGAGAAACTAAACTTTATAGAAAAGAATGCTATGTCAATAGCTTGCTTAGTCGAGAAAGTATGCACCCCAGCTTCATATTTAAAAATGTAGTTCAGAACCAGACTTATAGATTGTCATGGCTTAATGTACAGGATGAGGAGTTTAGAAGGCAGGTTGATAATGCTGAAGCAGAATTTATACAGAGAGGATATGAGACCCATTTTGTACAGAGGAATGTAAGGGAGATAGTCAAACTCAGTACGGCCAAACCATTTTTTTCAGAAAATGTTAGCGCTACAACAAGCCAATCAGGGAATAAGAAGCACATTTCCCACAAACTAAGGATGTGTTTAAGCTATTCCAGGAACATTATGGCATATATGGATATCTTTAACATATATTGGGACATGCTTATGAAAGATGAACAGATTAGTAGACATTTGGATACAAGACCACAATTCACTTTTAAAAATAAGAAATCTCTAAAGAGAAGGTTATGCACTACCAGAGATGACAATGACATTAGGATACAAAGTAAGGAAGGCATTAAAGCCTGTAGAAACTGTCAGTATTGTAAATACATCTTAGATGAGACTGACTTCATACACCCAGACACGGGCGAGATGTTTCATTTTAGGACATCTGCAACATGTGATAGTTCCCATCTAGTTTATTTAGCTGTCTGTCAAGTGTGCTGCAAGTTTTATGTAGGGAAAACAGACAGGCAACTTAAACTTAGGATTAGGGAACATTTATATCACATCAAGAAGCAAAGTGTATATAATGCATTAGCTAAACATGTCAAAGAAACAGATATATATCATAATTTTAAGTTAATGACTATAGCTAGATGTTTTGAAAATAGGAGGGGAGGTGATGTTAGAATAAGAACTGAAACACTTGAAGCAGAATGGATCATAAGACTCAGGGCAGATGTGGGACATGGTCTTAATGATCACATCCCTATAAGACCCATTCTCAAAGCACGACCCCTACGAAGATGAATTTTAAGTATTATAACTCTTAGATAGATATATGTGTATGAACTATAGTTCTTGTATATATTTGTATTGATATATTTTTATATATGAATTTTTATATGATTTCTGTTATGTGAGTTTTTATATTCATATTTATGAGCTTTGCATATGCACTTTATTGAAATGGTCATTTTATGAAATGTGAAAGTTTCTTTAAAATTAATTATTATAAGTCATGTGATTTTGACAACTATAAAACAGGTGTTTCATCTAACTGCACTTTAGTCACCTGAGGAAGCTGATTGTGAAAGCGCTTGTTTGTGTGTCAGTCTGACTATCATTAAAATTGAGTTTTGAACCCGGAGCCTGATCTCTACAAGTGTTGTTGCTTTGTTGGATTATATTATGTATTTGTTGTATTAAGTGAGTATTAGATAGTTTGGGACATCTAGCCATTTCATTTTTGCAAGAGCAGAATGGCAATAATGGGCTTAAAAATCTCATGTTGGGTGAAGACATCTAGCAGTTGACACAGAGGATAAAGGCTATGAGTTGTTGTTCCTGTGGTACAGGGTTTGATTCCCACAGCCCTCAGTTGCCCATTGTGTGACTTTAAGTAAGTCACTTAACCAAACAGTGCTTGTGGGTAACTGGTAATGTGGGCTAGGCTTCTCAATAGTCCCCTGGACTGCAACCTAGTAACTATCTATGAACCAAAGTTAAATCCACATGCACCTTTGCTACAAGAATCTCAACTCTTTCCAGTGAACCATTTCAAACTGCCCGTAGGCATTGTCTGTTTCCCATTCATGAAGTGTAAGGGAGAAGAAGTACTTATGAGGAGAAAAATACAATTTTTTTTCTGGTAGGGGAATCCTTTCAGAACCAGAGTGGCACTATACCATCAGTATTATGAGTTTGTATCAATGGATAAGGGTGAAAACATGGAGTAAGTTGGCTCAAACACTGCTGTGTGAGGCCCATCTGCAATAAGGATATGAACTATAGATAGGTAGCAGCCGCTTGAGTATTACAACTCACCAAGAACTTAACTATAACAGAACGTATATAAGGGGTTCAGAATGCTACAGAGCTGACTGACATGGACTTATGTGAATGTGGAGAGGGAATTAAATTTACTCATTACTGACTGCCTATGTCACTTCAGGATATTCAGCTAGATTGGTAGAATATTTGTTACTGGGAATATGCTATTCTCTGTAAGTATTTTTGCAAGTAGATTCTTGTCATATTTCAGATCACATAGTCCATTGGGAAGAAGTCAGCTTTCAATTCCCTTGTCTCATCAAGCTCTGGAAGCTCCAGTTATATCATACTATGTAAGGCAGAGTATTTCAGTAGACAAGCTGGTGATATAACTTCTGTTTTCATAGAAGACTGTAGTAAAAACCTTATAATCACACCATCCTTTGGAATGTGTATGGGGGGAGGGGGTCTAAATGCTCATGTTAAATCATGGATGAATAACTTGTGTAGTGACGTGATCAATATTGCTGGTTAATTGGTTGTGAATCTGGCTACTTTATTATAGCATTGTTCTAGTGTGGTTGATAGAGAGGAGTTAATATTGGTTAGGATAGAAGAGGCATATAATACGGTGGTAGCAGAAAAGAAGCAGCTATGTTTTGTCTAGCAGAGTCAGTAAGGCCGGTGGTAAAGCCATGTGGTATTGAAGAGCAGAGTAATAGGTTTTAGATAACTATTTGAAATGTTTGGAGGCTCTCTAGTATGGTGAAGAGGGACCACATTTTAGCATTTTTGAAGAAAGATAAAATACCCGTTGTAACATTCCAAGACATAACAAACCTGCCTTATGCAGAGCGCCTTAAAGCCCTTTCCCTCTACTCACTCTCCTATAGGTTGCTGAGGGATGATCTTATCTTTGCCTGGCTTACAAGGCACCTACAAACCCTACAGATTCATAAGTCAAAAAGTATCAGAGATACAAGCCCTAGAGACCTGAAGTCTGTCTCTGACTTAAATAGAACATTCTGGAGAAACAATTATGTCTCCCAGAGACTGCCCCTCCTATGGAACAGGCTTTTCATCCATGAGAAGCTGAGTTTGTTTATTACCCAATTTAAGTCCAACCCAGACCATTGGATAGGGAACAGGAAATTTACAATGGGCCTGGCACCCATGCCCCTTATGGGAACAGAGAGCTTATACATGCCTGGCCCTCAGTGTCCTATTTGGGTAAATCATTATACTTTAGGGAAAACTTGGCTAGGCTTAGAAATGACACCCAGTTTATAACCCCATTCACAAACTATGAATCTATAAGAAACACACCTTGATGGTGATGAGTACATGAAATTAGCAATGAAAGGTTATTGGTTATTAGCTACAGCTAGTTATAAAGAAGCTGGTAAAAGAGGGGTTGCTTTATTAATAGATTATACCATAACAGTAACAGAAAACAGATTTATATTGGTCCATGAAGAGGATATCGCAGCTTGGAAAGGAAATTATAAGGAGAAATAGCTAACAATAGTGTCACTTTATATCCCATAGGTATCAAAGGCAGGGTGGATTACAAAAATAATTATGAAAGCAATACAGTTATATAAGAGCGCTTTGTTAATTGCAGGTGACTGGAATTCAATAACTAACATACGGGATACAGAGGGAAGAAAGAAAAGGTAGCAATTAATAAGGAGAAAAAGACAGGTTAAACATTTATTTTTTAGACAAACTAAGGTTGGTAGATGTGCAGAAAGAGTAGAAAGGTATTGGAGATTTCCCACATACATTTTGGAAAAGAGAGGATTTGAATAAATGGTGAGGGACTCGCTACAACAAGCAAATGTGGAGATGGGTAAGATAAGCAATAAGAAAAGGGAACAATTGAAGAAAAAAATCTTAAAAATAAAAAAATGATATAAGATTGGGACAGGAAAGAGAAAGAAAAGGAGATGGTAAAATTGGAAAAGTTATTTAAAAAATTAGGGAATTGCAGTTAAAAAAAGGAAACTGACATAAGAAGAGACAAATTAATTCAACAATTATGTACAGAGGCAAAAAAAGAGGAAAGATAAAAGAATTTTGTTTCAGAAAGTCACAGTTAAAGAAATATATGCATGAGAAAATGTAAAAGCAATAAAACTTTTAGCAGGAGAATGAAAACACAGAAAGTGGAGAAGGCAATTTGGAGGGGAGACTGGAGAATTAACTGAAAGTCAAGGGGAAATTAGAGATGAGTTGGTGAAATATTATAGTAGGTTGTGTAAAGGGGGGAAATAAACTGCGAATGCCAAGATGCAGTTAAAGTTTATTTAAATGAGACTAAACTGGAAGGAAAAGTTTATTTAAATGAGACTAAATTGGAAGGATTATTGGAGAGACAGGCAGACATTTATGGCAAGTATAACAACAGGAAGGGAAACACTTATAAAAGCATAGTTCATACAGACCTGTTATTATCTTAAATCACAATTATAAAGTGTTTATGACTGTAGTGGCGAATGAATTAGCGATCAGTCTGCCCAGAAAAATTCATGCACACCAGTGTGCATTTGTGCAAACCAGTGTGTGTTTGTGCAAGGTAGGAAGACATTTGATAATATGAATAGTATACTAGTGATTTTGCAAGAAGGAAATTTTGCTCACCAAAACCTGGCTCTTACTGCTCTGGATGCAGAAAAGGCAATTTGATTTGATTTTTTAATTTATTTTACATTTGTTAACTGGGAAAGTCCACTGGACACATGTCCATTTTCAGTGGAGGCCCAGGGAGAAAAGCTCCACACAAAAACAATAAAGTAAAAAGATGATGTAGGTATACATAATAAAAGTGTTAAGGTAATACAACTGAGACTATACAATAGTTATGAACATTTTGGAAGAATCCATCATTTGTAAGTAGTAACAAGTATGCAATAATGGTACATATAGCTATACAAGTTAGTTAGATAAGAGAAGCAATGATATATAAGAGTTATACCTTTACCTTTACTAAAGACATGATTTATTGTCTATCATAGAGTAGGATAGTGAAGATGATGGTAGGACTATCCTGGACCAGTATAAGATCAGAGCCAAATAGCAAAGTGAGTTCTTAGTGACTTTTTAAACAAGGATATAGATGGTATGGAGGTTATGTGAGGTGGTAAGGAGTTCCATATTTTAGAAACAAAATTAGAAAAGAGAGAGTCACCTGCTGTGTTGTTGGGTTTAGTAACTACTAGAAGAAATTCATTGTTAGAGTGGAGGGGCTTTTTTATTAGAGTAAGGTTGGAGTAAGTTTTGGGGTGAGGAAGTTTTCTGAGGATAATGCAAAATGTTATGAGCTAGCATACGTTGATTGGCTGCAAGAGATTGGGAAATTCTATCCAATTAAGTTGCTTTAAAGCTGTGCAGTGGTGAGTTTTGTATGGGGAATCCGATGCAAACCTGGCAATTTTATAGTAGCAGGATACTAATTTTGTTAAATCAGTCTTTTTGGTATTAGTAAGGATAGGGGAGGCATATAGAAGGGTGGAGATGAGATGGGTATGTGATAATGTGATTTTTGTGGGTTTAATAATTCTATGTCAATAGAGGACACCCATTTTTATGTACTTTCTTAATATATGGGCTACATGGATGTCAAATCTCAAATTATTGTCAATATCAACACTAAGAAGTTTTGAATGTGCTATGAGGGAAATGATAGTTTTATTCTTGGACATGCTATTGAAGGAGGGGTCTGTGAGGGTGGCTATAGTAGGTTTAAAGAGAAGTAGCTTTGTTTTACTAGGATTCAAAATAAGTTGGATGTTAGAGAGAAATGTTTCAACTGATAGGAAGGAAAGTTGGGTAAGTGATCAGAGTTCATTTATAGAAGATGCTGCACAAATTCATGTAGAATCACCTGCATATTGTATGACAGATGCATGTGGAGTGGAATTATGGAAGTTGTTTGTGTAAAGAGAGAATAGTAAAGGGCCTAGAATGGAGCCTTGTGGTACTCTGAGTGTCACAGGAAGTAGTGTTGAGAGATCATGCTGCCATAGTACTGCTTGTTGGCAGCTGGCTAGGTAACTTTTGAGCCAAGCTAAGGGAGATTCGCTAAGGCCTTTGTCAGAAAGAGTATTAATAAGTGTATTATGTCTAATCATGTCAAAAGCTTTTGACAGATCAAGGAAGGTGGCTGAAACAATTTTACCACTGTTTCTATGGTTGTTTACTATATTAGTGAAGGACATAAGAGCTGTAGTGATACTGTGAAAGGGACGGAAGGCATGTTGGGTGGCTGATAGGAGATTGTGGGTGTGCAAGTAGTTCATAAGTTGGTTATGTATACATCTCTCCAGGATTTTGGCTATAGGAGATAAAATAAGCTATTGGATGGTAGTTTGTAAATTCTGTAGAATTCCCTCCTTTATGAAGAGGGATGATATGAGATATTTTCTATATTTCAGGGACAAAGGCTTCAGTCATGGATCTTTTAATAAGAATGGATATAGGGAGGGCAATGGCATCTGCTGCTATTTGTAGAAATTCTGCTGGTAATTTGTCTGAAGCTAGTATTGTAGGCTTGAGTTTTTTTAGATATTTTCTAATCTTGTCAGTGGGAACAGGTTGGAGGTAGAATGAGTTGTTGCTACTATGTAATTTACAGGTCTCTACTGGGGGGTTGTCGGACAAATTTTGTTGATTGGATAGTATACGAATGGTGCCAATAAAGAATTTGTTAAATTGTGAGGCTATGGTCTCTGATGAGTTATCTGTGGTTGGGGGTGGGAGTACTATTTTTACCTGGCATGAGAATTTTGTTTCTAGCTGTCCAGAACTTTTGAGGAGTATTCTTATGCATTATTTGTTGATTATGGTATTAGCTTGTTTTGTCATATTTTACTAGTTTTTTAGCTTTATTTCTGAGCTTGTGATAGGTTTGTTTAGTGGATTGGGATTTGACTTTGTGCCAGTGGTCCCAGGCTTTGTCCCTGGTTTTGAGGAGGGATCTGGTTTCTTTACTTAACCAAGGTGCATTTTTAGCTTTGATTCTGATGGTTCTGGGAGGGGCACATAGGTTCAGGATGTTTAGAAAGGTAGTGTTTTACAGCTTCGTTTAAGTGAAGATATTTTAATGGAGTCCAATTACATTTTTTTTAAGTCAGTAAAAAAGTCATTGAGGTTAAGGTTTTTTCTTATCCCTGATTAGTTGGTAGGTAGCTCCTTTATTACAATGGGAATGCTTTCTAAGGGGAAAGGTTATTAGATGGTCACTTATTCCACCAGGAAGGCAAGCTGTGTTAGAGAGGTGTAGTGGTCTATTACTATCCAGTTAAGGATTGATTCTCTGTTGGTGGCCTTGTTAATTCTGGTAGGGGTTTGGATGGGTTTGAGTAAAACTATGAAGGCCGATATAGTTGGTGGGGGCATGAGAGTTGCATGTGAGCCAGTCTATGTTAAAATCTCCCAGAATAATGGTTTCCTGTAGGAGTGAGGTGGAAGCCCAATGGGGTAGGTTTTCAAGGGTAGTTATATTGTTTCCAAGTGGTATATAGGATCCAACTATGTTTATTAGCTTGCTAGAATTGAGTTTTATTTGTGCAAGATGTATTTCTCCTTTGTCTAGGTTGAGTAGTCTTATATTTAAAGTCTCAACTATGAGATGATTTTTATAAAGTAAGGCAATGCCTCCTCCATATTATGTATCCTGTCCTTCCTTAGAATATGGTATCCTGGTGGTATAATTTCATCATCGGTGATGTGTGGTTTAAGCCATGTTACTGTTATAACAACTAAGTCTGGAGTGATAGAGTAGAGTGGGGGGGTTGTTTTGAAGTCTTGAAAAGGATAAATTTCCCCCATGAGTTTATTACACTATGCAAAATATGTATAATGAGTCTACTGAAGAGGTTAAGCTAGTCAGAGACTTACTGAAGAAGTTTAGTTTAACCCGAGGTACAAGGAAGGAGTGTCCACTCTTACTGCAATTATTTACTTTATATGCTAACCCATTGGCATCTTGTATAAGATAATCACTGGTCAGGGGGTGCCAGCAAAGGATGTTTAAGTTAAAGATAATGCTGTATGCTGATAATGTAATGCTGATGCTGACAAATCCAGTAGAAGACTTAATAGAGGAGCAGAAGGGGATTAAAGAAATTTTGGAAGTTATCAGGATACAAAACAAATGAAGGCAAAACACAGACAGTGGGATTCAATCTTGGAGATGAAGTTGGGGACCAAACAGAAGGATATAAGAAAACAAAGGAAGCAGGAATATATCTAGGAATATGCTTAAAAAGGTCTTATGAAGAGTCTTGAAAAGATACGAGAAGTAAATAGAGAAATTACAAAACTGGAAGATATTTGGATCAGATCTAGAACAGAGATTACAGGCATTGAAGTGGGATTTTAGCACCTTGGGTTTATATCTATCACAATCTTTTTGGCATTCTCTTTGGAAGGAAGAAAAGACATTTCTGAATGAGGTGAGAGACTTGATATGGTAAGGAAAAGATCCTGTGTGAGCTGAAATAAGCTGGCGTTATCAAATGAGAGAGGGAATTGGGAGTCTCAAATAGAAGGTGTCTCTGGAATCATTCTCACATAAAAATATTTAAAAGTAGTAAATTGCCCCACTTGTGGGATATGAAATAATGTAAACTGTAAAAAAAGACGACTTTTTAACAAATATAGGTTAACTTCAAGTAACATTCTTAAGAGACAACTTAATAGGACAAGGAATCTTAAGTCTCAACTAGCAAATAAGAATAAATATTTAAAATGTGTGGCAAATGCATTTCTCTATGTTTTAATTATATTGATTTTTGCACTACACTGAGGTCTGTTTAAAATCTTTAGTGTGCCCACTTTGGGTATAACATTTGGTGCTGTTGTTTACTAAGGGCTTAGAGTGGCAACGTAGTGTTGTAGCATTTCAGAAAAAGTTTTATATCATTGGCTGATCAAGATGGCGATAATGTTAGATAATGAGACCAGTTTGACAAAAAACTGCTTTGTCATTTTGTATCTTACTTGTTAGTGGTATATACAGACACACACACGCACACACACACACACACACACACACACACACACACACACACACACACACACACACACAGTACTAGTTGTACAAGAACAATATCAGCATATAACATGCTAAAACAGACTGTTGTTGTAAATACTAATGTAAGATATATGTTAAATATCATAGTTTTTTACTTAATAAACCATAGGTTAAACAAGCAATACCAGTTTGAATCCTTTTTTTTTTTTTTTTTTTTTTTTGCTTTTAATAAGAATGCAAGGTAATCTTTAACACAAATCTTACATTAGTAGTTATGATAACAGTCTTTTTTAGCACATCATATGCTACTTTCATTCCTGCACAACTAGTTTCCCCCCTTTTCTTTGGTTTGTTCTTCCTTAAGAAAACTGTTTACTACTCTTAAGGCTGGAAAACGGGAAAACAAAATTTCAATACTAGATATATGCACATCAAAGCAAACACACAGACATACACACACACATAGTGTGAAAAAAACACTGGTGTTAGCAATAAAACATTCAATAGAGCCAGTTAAATGTGGGTTTATTCTACAATCAGGACAGAAAAAAATTGTTTAACTTTTGAGTTGGGGAGGGTAAAAAATAAAACAAGACATAGTTCACATTCACTGTTAACTTTGCTTCTGGCATCCAGTTTGTGCCACAAGGAAGGCCAAAACAGTGAAACAGTACTTACAGAAAATTAATAAGTTGCACAGGATAACAGTTGAACAGCAATTTCTGTTAATAAAAGTTGTTTGGAAAATTAATAAAAATATCACTAAACAAGAGGAGTGATAATGTTTATTTTTTTATTTAACATTTTGCTGACTGGGAAAGTCTGACTAGGACACAGCCTATTTTCAGCAGAGTCCCAGGGAGAAATGATCCAGACGCATGTCTTTGGAATGTGGGAAGAACCAGGAGTACCTGGAGGAAACCCACATGAACACAGGGAGGACATGCCGGCTATACACAGAAGGCACCCCACATTTTTATGTCTATGCATTTTTTTTTCTTTATGGATGCACTGTGTGTGTGTGTGTGTGTGTGTGTGTGTGTGTGTGTGTGTGTGTGTGTGTGTGTGTGTGTGTGTGTGTGTGTGTGTGTGTGTGTGTGTGTGTGTGTGTTGTATGTCCCATGTGACACATATTGGAACCAAAGAATGGAAAGCACAAGATGGGCCATGACTGCTGGTGCTGTCCCCACAGATGGGGCTTTCATTGTGACTGCTGTGTGGTTCAACATACATTGGTACAGAAGTGTGTGTGTGTGTGTGTGTGTGTGTGTGTGTGTGTGTGTGTGTGTGTGTGTGTGTGTGTGTGTGTGTGTGTGTGTGTGTGTGTGTGTGTGTGATGTCCTAGTTAGGGATGGCAGGTTAATTAATTAGCTTGTTCCTGACCAAACCCTGTATCTTGGCTATGGGATACAAGACCCTTAATCCTGGCCCCAACTACCAGACTGCTTAGTGGATTCAAATATGCTGAAATGGGCACATTTGTATTGTACTGGTTCATATATTTTGTTCCACTGCTTAATGGAAGAAATCTACAAGAGCACATTTGCAAGAAATGTGAGTTTCAGTGCATTTTCAAGGAAAGTGAGTTTTAAGGGAAAAGAAGTTTACTGTTGCTCATGCTAAGTCTGTTTTCAGTGTGAAACTGTTTTGTTTAGCAAATGTCTGTCAGTCTTTTTGCTAGAAATTTACAAAGCAGGGCTACTAGCACAGTAGGTAGCATACTTGCCTTTAGTACAGAAGGCTGTATATTCTACTCCCACACCATGTAAATTTGGTGTTGATACTATAGTGCACTTTAATGGGGGGAGTATTAAAGTCCTGAGTGTGCTGTCCTTTGGATGAGATGTTAAATTGAAGGCCCACCTTAATATGTTAATGTTAGGTGCTGCGAGATCTTTTACATCCACTTGAGCTACCAAAAAGAGTAGGGTTAAGTTCCCCAATACCCTGGCCAAATTTCCCCAGTGGTATAAATATCATCAAGGCTCTCCCCTAAAGAGACATTGCTAGTCTAGTGGGACTAACCTGGTCAACACAAGATATTTAAATGAAATTCTTATCTCTGCCTTCATTTCAAAAGTAAAGAAGAAAAGAGGCTGCACCACAATGACAATTTGGAGTAATGTTTGTGGTACTGGGTGGGAGAAAGGCAAGTAATGGAACACCAGAATGGTTGTGGCAGTGGAAACCTGGTTCATTCCACTGTCTAGGGCCCCATTTGACCCTGATCCAGCTCTGACCCCTACCCACCCCTATACATTTAAGTAAGGGGAAGTAAGGGGAATTGTCTGACAGATTGCATTCTCTGTGCTAGTATACATAAGGCAACAACTAATTTTTCTTATGAATTTCAGTCGCAAGTTTATGACATTTCTGCCTGGCACCTGCTTCAGCACAAAGGTGGCCCTTCTGCATTTGTAGTAGAAGGAAGTGATGCCATTTTGTAATTATTACAGAAAAATGATTTCTTTAGTAAATGAACATCTGTGCAGCCTTTGTAAGATTCTCAATGTTGTAGAATGCAAAATGTACTTGAATTTTATAAAGTCAGAGGGGTGCCGTCAGTAATGTAATGTAAGATCCTTCCATCTAACTTCAAGGTTGCTGCCATTTTCTTCCAAATAAATCACATGCAAAGATGTATATACCCCCTATACGGTAATATACGGTCATCATTCTCTTTCGGCTTTTCCCGTTAGGGGTCGCCACAGCGGATCATCTCTTTCCATTTCTTCCTATCCTCTGCATCTTGCTCTGTCACACCAACCGCCTGCATGTCCTCTCTCACCACGTCCATAAACCTTATCTTAGGCCTTCCTCTATTCCTCTTACCTGGCAGCTCCATCCTTGGCATCTTTTTCCCAATATACCCATCATCCCTCCTCAGCACATGTCCAAACCAACGCAATCTCGTCTCTCTTGCTTTGTCTCCAAACTATCTAACATGAGCTGACCCTCTAATATACCGATTCCTAATCCTATCCATCCTAGTCACACCGATTGCAAATCTTAACATCTTTAACTCTGCCACATCCAGCTCTGACTCCTGCCTTTTTGTCAATGCCACTGTCTCCAACCCATATAACATAGCTGGTCTCACTACACTCTTGTAGACCTTCCCTTTCACTCTTACGGATACCCGTCTGTCACAAATCACTCCTGACACTCTTCTCCACCCATTCCACCCTGCCTGTACTCTCTTCTTCACCTCTCTTCCACATTCACCATTACTCTGAACTGTTGATCCCAAGTACTTAAACTCGTCCACCTTTACCAACTCTACTCCCTGCATCCTCACCATTCCTCTACCCTCCCTCTCATTTACACACATATATTCTGTCTTAGCCCTGCTGACCCTCATTCCTCTGCTCTCTAGAGCATATCTCCACCTCTCCAGAGTCTCCTCAACCTGATTCCTACTCTCACTACAGATCACAATGTCATCTGCAAACATCATAGTCCACGGGTCCTCCTGTCTGATCTCATCTGTCAACCTGTCCATCACCACTGCAAATAAGAAAGGACTCAGAGCTGATCCTTGATGTAATCCCACCTCCACCTTAAACGGATCTGTCACTCCCACTGCAGTCCTCACCACTGTCACACTACCCTCGTACATATCCTGTACCACTCTTACGTACTTCTCTGCCACTCCCGACTTCCTCATACAATACCACAACTCTTCTCTAGGCTCCCTGTCATATGCTTTCTCCAAGTCTACAAAGACACAATGCAACTCCTTCTGACCTTCTCTGTATTTCTCCATCAACACTCTCAGAGCAAACATTGCATCTGTAGTGCTCTTTCCTGGCATGAAACCATACTGCTGATCACTAATCATCACCTCCCTTCTTAACCTTGCTTCCACTACTCTTTCCCATAACTTCAAGCTGTGACTAATCAGTTTTATCCCTCTGTAGTTACTGCAGCTCTGCACATCACCCTTATTCTTAAAGATAGGTACCAAAACACTTTTCTCCACTCCTCAGGCATCCTCTGACTTTCCAAAATTTCATTAAACATTCTAGTTAGAAATTCCACTGCCATTTCTCCTAAGCACCTCCATGCTTCCATTGGTATGTCATCTGGGCCAACAGCCTTTCCATTCTTCATCCTCTTCATAGCTGCCCTTACTTCCTCCTTGCTAATCTGTTTCACTTCCTGATTCACTATCCCCACATCATCCAACCTTCTCTCTCTCTCATTCTCTTCATTCATCAGCCTCTCAAAATACTCTTTCCATCTACTCAACACACTCTCCTCTCTTGTGAGTACCTTTCCCTCACTATCCTTTATCACCCTTACATGCTGCACATCTTTCCCAGCTCTGTCCCTCTGTCTAGCTAATCGGTACAGGTCCTTTTCTCCCTCTTTAGTGTCCAATCTCTCATACAACTCTCCATATGCCCTATCCTTAGCTTTCGCCACCTCTCTCTTTGCCATCGCCTCATCTCCTTATACTCATGTCTACTTTCTTCATCTCTTTGACAATCCCACTTCTTCTTCGCCAGCCTCTTCCTCTGTATACTCTCCTGTACTTCCTCATTCCACCACCAGGTCTCCTTGTCCTCCTTCATCTGTCCAGATGTCACACCAAGCACCTTTCTAGCAGTCACCCTTACTAGTTCTGCTGTAGTTACCCAGCTATTCGGTAACTCTCCACTGCCTCCCAGTGCCTGTCTTAACTCTTCCCTAAACTCCACTTCACAATCACCCTTTTTAAACTTCCACCATTTAATCCTTGGCACAGCTTTCACATTCCTCCTCCTCTTCTTGATCACCAACGTCATTCTACATACCACCAATCTATGCTGCTTAACTACACTTTCCCCTGCCACCACTTTACAGTCTCCAATCTCCTTAAGGCTGGCCCTCCTACATAGTATATAATCAACTTGTGAGCATCTTCCTCCACTCTTGTACGTCACCCTATGCTCCACCCTCTTCTTAAAATACGTATTCACCACAGCCATGTCCATCCTTTTCGCAAAATCCACAATCATCTGACCTTCTGCATTCCTCTCCTTAACACCATACCTACCCATCACTTCCTCATCCCCTCTGTTCACTTCACCAACATGCCCATTAAAGTCCGCTCCAATCACTAGTCTCTCACCCTTGGGTACACTCACCACAACTTCATCCAACTCACTCCAAAATTTCTCTTTCTCTTCCATCGCACACCCAACTTGAGGAGCATATGCACTAACAACATTCATCATTACACCATCAATTTCGAGCTTCATAAACATCACTCGGTCAGACACTCTCTTCACGTCTAAAACACTCTTGGCATATTGTTCCTTTAGTATAACCCCTACCCCATTTCTCCTGCCATCCACACCATGATAAAACAATTTGAACCCGTTTCCTAAACACCTGGCCTTACTTCCCTTCCATCTGGTCTCTTGCACGCACAATATATCAACCTTCCTTCTCTCCATCATATCAGCTAGCTCTCTTCCTATACCAGTCATACTGCCAACATTCAAAGTTCCTACCCTCACTGCTACACTCCTAACCTTCCTCCTATCTTCCTGCCTTCGGGCACGCCTTCGCCCTCCTCTTCTCCTTCGGCAATCTACGGTAATATACGGTAATATACAGTAATATACGGTAATATAATCAACATGCATCCATTTTTGCTGGCAGATTTTATACTTTTTTATTGTAATTATTTGTTTGAAGATAAAACAGTAGCTCAGTGTCTCTGTTGTCCCTTTCATTGCTGCCTTTGAAAAGTCTGCATATTGTCTATGTAGCATATGTGCATGTGTTAGCATATGTGCATGTGTGTGTGTGTGTGTGTGTGTGTGTGTGTGTGTGTGTGTGTGCATGTGTGTGTCTATATATATATATATATATATATATATATATATATATATGTGTGTGTGTGTGTGTGTACTAAAATTACATAAAACACCCAAAGATCAAGGTTTACAAAGTCGACTACAAAAAAATAAACTTTGTAAATGTTAACACACTACTAGACATGAACATACTGCTAGACATTTACTGAACAACAATATTGGCACATGCAAAACTTAAACTTAAAAAAAAAAATTTAATTTTTTTTTACAAGAAGACAACCCCCCCCGCCCCGAACCCACACACCCCACTTGCTAATTTTATGCTCACAAGCGAGGACAGTGTGTTGAGCAGATGGAAAGAGTACTTTGAGGGGTTGATGAATGAAGAGAATGAGAGGGAGAGAAGGTTGGATGATGTGCGGATAGTGAATCATGAAGTGCAGTGGATTAGCAAGGTGGAAGTAAGGACAGCTATGAAGAGGAGGAAGAACGGAAAGGCTGTTGGTCCAGATGACATACC